>NW_005187522.1:935763-979388 GCF_000239375.1 Pundamilia nyererei
TGAAAATAAAATAAATTCATAATTATAATAAAGGTCAATCAAATGGACCAATATGGCAAGGCCATGATGATCCACTTGGTAAAATAAATCCGCTTGGCATCTTTCTTGGCCTTAAGACAACAATTCTGATGGCCAAAGATCCAAACGGGACACAAAAAAAAGAAAAAAACAAAACAAAAACATTGTATTTTATTTTTTTACAAAAACAGCATTGCTTGTAAAAGTGCAGTAGAAAACAGATTCTTACACACATACATTTTGCTTTTACTTGGCACATTAAAATGAAAAAATGCATGTAATTTCTACTTAATTTCAGGAGAACATAAAAAAGATGTCAAATTAAATAAGAATATTTACAGATGTTTAACTTCACAAGTGGCTGTTTAACTGATCGTTGTGCAGTTCCAAGTTTATAGCAGAACTTGCAGCTATGAAAACTGCTTTCTGACTAACAAAACTGAGAGATGTGTCTCTCTCCCTGTTCTTCCTGCACAGGTTTTCGCAGCGCAAAAGATTCAACAGATGCTTTCGCATCTTCTGTGAGAGCATATATAGCAGAGGGTTCATACAGCAGTGAGAATAGGCAAGCATTTCACAAATATGGTAGGCAACTGCTAACTGCTCCTCTGCCTTACAACCTATGGGTTCATAAAGAGATTTAATTAAAAGCACAATATGGTATGGCCCCCAACAAATGAAGAACACTGCAACAATACACAACAGCACAGCTACAGCCCTGTGCTTCTTTCTGTTTAAAGCTCGTAAAACTGTCTTGAGGATGGCAGAATAGCAGAAAATAATGATGGCCAGTGGGAGGAAGAATAGCAGTGATACTTGGAGATAATGTCCAAGCTTGTCATCAAATTCAGGCTCGCAATAGGTAACATTTTCCCAGTCTACTACTTTTACTATCATAGCATCACTCAGGGATGCCAAGATGCTGATGACCCAGGCAGCTATACAGGCACCAACTCCAGACTTCTGCCTTATAGCATGGTTGCTCAGCCGGTTGTGCAGCACCACAGTAATGAAACGATCCACTGTCATGGCAGTCAGCAGAATGACACTGCTGTACAGCCCAACAAAGAATGCAGCAGTCATGAATTTGCAGGCAAAGTCCCCAAAGACCCAGTGGTGTAAATGATCAACGGCCCAGAATGGAAGTGTGATGGTGAAGATCAAATCAGAGCAGACCAGGTTCAGGATGAAAATATTTGTCATTGTGTTCAGTTTCTCGTAGATGAAAAGAACACATAAGAGGAGGCTGTTGCCTATGACACTGAGGATGAAGATCAGGATGAAAAGGGGGCCGGTGATGTTTGGAAAGTCAGTCTCACAAAGAAATTCAACATGATCACTCAGTCTATAGTCACTCATTGTGAAGTTGTTTTCCTTTGTCTGTTTTCTAAAAAGCAAAAAACAAAAAACTAGATTTTTAAAATGTAATTAAAGACGTTAACTGAGCAGTTCTCTATTAAATAACAGAAATTCTTTATTTTAGTTTTAATCTTTGTACATTATGTTAGCAAGTGGGAGCAGCCAGTTGAAGTCCAACTTAGGAGAAATAATACAGCAACTTACCTCAACAATCAGCTGTCAACTCTGGTGTTGAATTGCGCTCTGGTCAGATAGCTCTGATAGTCTTGACTAAAGTAACAGTTCCTCTTTTTGTTTCACATTAAGTCAGAGAGGCCGTCTTAACAAAAAAAAAAAAAAAAAAAACATGCCCAAAAACCATGGGCAACTTGTTTTTCTGCATTGAAAATCCAACTTAAACAAAATTAAAAGTACATTTTAATAGTTTCCCATAGTTTTATTAAAAATGTAACGGACTACAAGCATGCAGCACTAGCCAAAATGAACACAAAAATAACTGCATGTATTATTTTGTTTATTATTTTGTACAGCAAAAGAATAATGCTGATGGTATTAGAATATGAAAATAAGCACAATACCCAATACTCTGTTGGGAAGAAGTTATGTTCTGCTGAAAACTGGAAAAAAAAATTATTTTTTAATTATTTATCATGGATAATCAAAGTGACATATATATATATATATATATATGTAATACCATGTACAGCATAATCAGCAGATCTAAACACAAATGAAATTGCTACAGCAATAAAAGGTTCTTTGATCATAGAAGAGTTTGGTCAGAAACTATAACCACAGATAAGTACATGAAGCAAACTTGATTAAACATAACATATTACAACATATTACAAAATATTACAACATATCACACACCATCGATGTTAAACAGAAGTTTCCCACTTTTCTATTCTTCTTGTTTCAGTTGCACCTTTCCAGTAAATTACACAACTGCACTCTGACCCCAGAACAACTTGAAGTCTTTATGATCCAATCATCTGAATGAGGCTGTTTGAGTTACGATCATAGGTTTGGCAGGATGAACAGCTCTATAATATTTTACTCAGACTTTGCATTAAAAAGTCAGTTTCTGTTATTAGTAACTGCCAGTCATTTCAATTTGTGCTTTTTTTTTTATACCATTATCTGTAAACTCCAGAAACATAAGTCTTAATCCCAGATATCTCAAAAAGTTTCTGAGACAGTCAAACCAGCTCTTCTGGTTTGAAATCATATAGACCACACTCCATTATGATGTTTATGATGACAATAAACCTCTTGAATATGTGTGCATACTTTGATCACTGATGGCTAAAGACATTAGGAAACCAAATGCAGTTTCACAAAGAAGTAGCAGGTTATGTTGCTCAGTCTATTTTTGGCATTTTATTTTTTATTTAATGTTATTTAGTGAATGTTAATATAAACATATTTGACTGAATAATAAAAGGCAAGCAATAATCTGATGAAAATAAGCCGTTATGCTGCATTGATATAGGTTACTGATCAGTAATTTTAAAGAAGAGTCAGAAAATGGTTGTAAAAAGCACCAACATTGGGGGAAATCATTTTGGAAAAACATATTGGCAGTTCATTCCCAAGTGAACCCAGATTCAAAAGAACAATGAAATCCGTTTGAGACATTTTGAGAATCAACTATGTTAATGAACAAGATGTATTAGTTCTGTTTTTTTACAATATCAAGGTACCTGTGACAACTCTTCACCACTTGTTATCGATATTATTGTGTGCCAGTTTTGTCTGTTGCGAAAGCTGTTATTGTTTTTTTTGCGGCCCAAGCTCTTTAGCATTTTCTTCAAATGGGTTTTGAATTTAACCCCCACAAACACATAAAACACGGGGTTAAGGCAGCATTGTGAAAAGGCAAAAAGTCGAGTAATCTCAAGCGCATAATCCAGATTTTTGCTATATTGACAATCTTCCCCTAATGAGTCACTTTCTCTGGGCCAGTAGGAAAAGGACTGCAGAAATATCACTAAATTGTAAGGTACCCATCCAACAAGGAAAACAACCATGAGAATAAAAATTAGTTTCAAAGTTTTGTTTCGTCTTCTTTGCACAGGATGAAGCAACCTGCACATGATATGAGTGTAGCAAAACATGAATACCACTGAGGTAATTAGAAAGAGGATGTTTTGCTGGTAGATTCCCCACAAGCTCCAATAAGAATCTGCATATACACAGTACTTTGACTCTGCAACTTTGGTGGAAGCAAAAGCTAGACTGGAAACCAGGATGCTAACGACCCAAATGATCGCAGATGCTACAATACTGTAATACCCCGTGGTGGAAACAATGTCAGACAGAGGATTTATAACAGCTATATAGCGGTGAGCAGTCATCAGGATGAGGAGGATACCGCTGCTGTAGAATCCAAGACAGAAGATAAAGTTCACTATTTTGCATGCATGCTCCCCTAAGGTCCATCCATGCATGTTGTAGTAGGCCCAGAAGGGCAGAGAAGCTGTGAAGAAGAGATCTGATACAGCCAGATTCAGGATGAAGGTGTTGGTGAGGGATTTCAAATTCTCAAACTTGACCAGCACCACGAGGACCAGGATGTTGCCAAAGATGCTGAGAATCACCACAATGGAGAAAAAGACTGGAGTGAAGATTGCTCCAAATTGGATGACACCTGTTTTGTTGCAGAGTTCATCGTAGTCATAATCATAGGGGTACGAGGTTGAGTCAAGGCTGGTGCTGATAGTATCTACGTTATCCATTGTATCCACTTTCTTCCAGCATAAAGAGAAATTTAAAAAAGACTGTTAGACAGGTAAATAAAGTAGGTCAAATTTCACAGTCTTACTTAAGGACTTATAATATTATAAACCTTTGTTAGACAAGGCTATCTAACAAATATTAGCTAATGGTCATTGACTCTGTATTTGGATGCATATCTCACTTTTCTCACTTACTCTCTATTATAATATTTAACCAAGAATACATTTTAAAAGTTATTTATATTTATGGACTTAAAAATGTATTTATGTAGTATATTCTATGCACTGATTTGTGTTTTTTGACAGGATTTTATCAACGAAAACATCAAAGAAGAAATGCAGCAAACCTAGAAGCTAGCAAATAAAAACTAATCAAGGACTGTTTGTGACTGAGCCACTTTTGTGTATATTTAGTTATTGCAGTGGGTACAAACTGGCTTGGAGAAACATTGCAGGTTGAGAAGGTACAGCACATTGTGAATTGCCTGACCAAACAGTCTGGTAGAGAACCTTAGAGAAGATGAAGGGCTCAAAGCTTTAAACATAAACCAAAACTTACTTTACCTTTTCACCCTGACTTTTAACTGATTATGCACTATGGAGAGCGATTAGAAAGCAAAAGAAAATAATATAGTATGTGTAGATTATATTATTTAAGTTTATTTTCTATATTTTAGCTCATATTTTTAGCTGTTTTGCTATTTCTTATTTTTACTAAGTATATTTTTCAGTTTTCTTATCAGATTATTAGGCATACACACAAAAGGTGATTTTTGTTTAAAGTTTGATTGACTAATTGGTAATTAGAGATGCACTAATCGACCAGTCAGGAAGAGGAGCCATCTGATTGTCAGAGTTCTCTGTCCTGAGCAGTAAGTCAGCCTCCCATATGTCTGACTGTGAACTTCATTCCAAGTGTCATTCAATTGTGCACAGATACTCACAGGTGCATACTAATGTGTCGTTACCATGGAAGCTCCTCACTGTGAGTGAAGACACAAAGTTGAATTTTGTTTGTTTATGCCATCAAGTACAGGTTTTAGAAATAAAACTGGAACATGAAAAATTGGTACTGAGAGACACTTACAAAAAATTGGAAATTGGAATTGACTAAGAAAATCAATGCATCTTTAATGTTGATCAATATGTAAATGTTGGAATATTGCAAGTAATCAGGATTGGTATGGTTATTAGATGGCCTGTTCTTTAAAGCATCTGTAATTTCATGTTTTATGAAAGCCTTGTGATACAAGGCTTATGTTAACACAAGAAGTATCATGTAGAAAATGAAATAAATCATATCAGAATTGGGGTGTAAAGTTAGTAAATCGAAGTAAATATTACCTTACCACACAGAATAAAGATAAGCTACTCCAAGAAGTTTTGTAATTTGAGAAAAAGGAAATTGTTTTGTGTTGCTAGTATAATTTGCTTGAGAATTTTTTTGCAAAAATCCATTCTAAGTAATAAGTAGGATTTTTTTTGAAAACATTCTAATTAAAACGTAGAGTTCTAGATTTATTTATGTCAATGCAACTCAGTTTGTTCAGTGAATTTAAGATAGCATTAATGGTCATAAAAGGGGGGAAAGCCACAAAAAGGCTACATACATTCATTGTGTGCAGTACACAAAGTGCTGTTGTGTGTCATTGTTTTCAATTTTCTCCATAGTTTTCTTAATCAGTGTCCAGGTTTTCACTAAATCAAATGCACAAATTAATCAAAATGTGTGCACAAATCTGCAATAGCAGTCACGCCTGAAAAATGTTCCCACTCTGTAAACATTGATTGAACCTGTACACACTCTAAACTTTGACGTCACGTTCAGCAAAGGTGAACCTTAGACTTTGACTGAAATGAAAGAAAATCAAAACTATACTGTACCTGCACAAAGGGGGTCTGCACACCAGGGTCCTCAGCAAGGTTGTTAGCGAAAGGTTGGTGAGAGTGGTTTTGAATATCACAAGGTGAACAGAAACTACGCATTTTTTTCAGTTCATCCAATAAGCAGTGATTGTGGGACTTGTGTTTCACATGTGATGAAGACATGTTCCCTGTAACTGAAAACACTTAGTGGTGTGTACAGGTTTCATTTGTAAATGTGTGTTCTACCTGTAACTGTTTATTGAGAAACTTTCATTACTGCAGATAAACCAAAGACAATGAAAAGAGCCGATAGGGAAGAGATATCAAATCAGTTTTCCAATGCATCAAAGGTAGTCCTTTTACAATAAATAGACATTCAGGAAGTGCTGTTGCCTTAGCCGGATGATTCTAAATTGCCCAAGTAAGAATAGTGAGAATGAGAATGTGAATGTTTGTCTGTCTGTCTGTTAGCCCTGCGTGAGACTGGCGACCTGTCCAGGGTGTAGCCTCCCTGTCCTCCTACTGTAGCTGGGACGGGCTCCAGCCTCCTCGCGACCATGATAATCAGATAATCGGAAGATAATGGATGGATGGATGGAAAGAAGTATGTGTCTAATTTATTAATATGTAACCCTTAGTAAACACAAATTACATTTGATGTCACTTCATGGCTGTTATTTAACCTACTTACCCAGATGCTGAGTGTTAAGAAAAGTCTGAGCAATAACTAGAACAGAAAAGTCAATAATGTGAATAAATGCACACTGATTTTGTGCGTGCTTGTTTGAGGGCATATGTCTGTGGTCACTTTGGTATTTTTATCCTTATGAGACTGCTAAACTAACAACAAGAGCTTTTTTTCTAAATAAATTCAGATTCAGACCTCTTTGTGTACCCCAGATATTTAATGTCAGTCAGTTGTTTTGTAATTCTTTTATTTAGCTTGTTTTTATTTATTTATTTTATTTATTTATTTATTTTTACGTGAAATGGTCCCTTTATTTAAGCAGCCAACAAGTTCTTAAGTTTTTGAATTCTAACAACTGGTTTTAAATACCCTGCACAAATTTTTTACTTTCTATTATGAATTTGAACTCTTAAACGGTTTTACGTTGTATTTATTTTATATATTGTATCGTGTATATCCAGTATTAGACTGTATTCAGCTTTCTATTTTACCTTGCATTTATTTTATCTATCATTTGTATTCCGTGTCATATAAACATATCATGTTTTCAGCTTTCTGTTTATGGTGTGTCTCAACCAAACGTGAACAGACCTCGGCCATACACCGTGGTTAGTCAGCCGTCAATCATTTCCAGAGCCCGCCCCTCAACGGCAGCAAGTTTCTGCTATACCACTGATAAACTGGACAGTCCGGACAATTTTATACATCAAGTACGTGTTTTGTATTGTGATTTATTCAACAACGAAGTCTTTATCCTTATTTACAACCAAAGAAGGATGATTAGCGACAGAAATGTAGATGAAATAAACCAGGAAACGAGTCGCTGAGAGCAGGTGCATGTCCATCCTGTAGCGCTCGCTAAGGTTTTGACAAATCGATGTTTATGTCGCGGTTTGTTGCATTTTAAAGTGATAGGAGTCAACTTTATTGGCTCGTCATGGCCACGGTGGATAAATCTAGACAAATCTTGTCCCAGTGCGCTCTGACAAAGACGATGGAGCGACAAATTATGACCTGTCGTTGTTCCTTTTCTACATGCAGTTAAATTTTGTTAACTTTACTGTTACCTCGTTTTACAGCCACCAGAGCCTTCATGAACCTCCTACTTTACAGCAGGAGGAACTAATTTAGGACTGCACTGTTTACCTCCGAGTGTTTTCGGTGTGTGTGTGTTCTGGAGAACTCGTGATGACGTGCTAGATAACTTGAATTTCCCTTTTTTATCCCTCTGTGAAGAATTGCCTGAGTACATCCCTACAATGGCCTCCACCTCAGTTGGGGATAAACAGTTGCAGAGGATAATCAGAGATCTGCATGGTAATCAAGCTCTCCACACATACAGCAAACCCCATATGTGCATTACAGTAGATACAATATCATGCAATATGCATCAGGTGTCTTGTCCAAAGGATTCTGCAATATTTACATCAGCCAAAGATTTTTTTTATATGTAAATGTTTGTTTGTTTGTTTGTTTTACCAGATGAACTATACACTAACCAGTTACAGCATTTACCAGCATCACCAGACAAATACTGTGTCAAGTCTCCACCTGCCACCAAAAAAGCTATGCCCTGTCTGAGCTGTTTTGGCAGCTCGTTTGGGAATGTCCTGGGGTGCAAGAATAGGGAATCAGTTAAGGGTCCAATTTTGTGCAGTTGGTCTAAATTCGGTGTCACCGAGCTTTTCATGTACTTTATTCATAGCTGAAGAGTTTGAGTTTTTGCACACCTGATATGTACAGAACCTTTTTTCATACTGTATATCAACACTGTGTGTTCAGATTAAAAAAAAGAAACAAAGCAGTCACATTAAAAATAACTCTGCAAGATTCCTTTTTTTCCTCACAGAAAACATAAAAAATAATCAATTACAGTAAAGTCCTTTAAAAGCTTTTCAGTATCCAAACCCTACTTGGGCCTCCATACTGTAAATAGGTCATGTTTCTGTACATCCCATTAAGTTTAGAGGCTAAATCAACATACTAGGATCAGTTTTTTTTGGCGTGTCTCATAATTTTGCTGTGGGAGGTCACTACCTTGGGGAATAGTCTTCTTTTGCAATTATGTTTAAGGTGTGTCTTGGTAGTGTCCACATGACCCAAGATTTCCCGGCCAAACACGGTATTATAGTGACACGACCAAAGGTATTCACTCCACCTGTCTATGGCTTGAGTGACGTGGCTGCTTGGTTTAAATGTCACAAAAATATTCTGGGACAAAAAAAAAATCTATCTACACAAAATCACATATTTGTGTTTGGGTTAATAATGCTCTTGTTCTTCTTTTTTAAACTGTAGATGCAGTGATAGAGTTAAGTAAGGAACACAGGGAGTGTTGTGAACCCATAACGGACGACTTCGCCAACCTGCACAAGTTCTTCTACAAACTAGAATACCTGCTGCAGGTATGTCGCCATATCAAAGAGAGTAGCATTGGGTAAATTAAACCATAAGTACCTACCACTCCCCCCACACACTCTTCCTTTATCGTATGTGCTCACATAGCCCTTAATGGATCTGAGCCAGAGAACGCATCAGTTAATCATAGCATCTCAGCACTTCCATCTAATGCTTGCTTTTCCCTTTATTTCATTCATTCATTCTTTTGTGGTTTCACAATTTTATGCGTTTTTCTGCATAACTGGGGAAGTGGTCACACATTGTCTTGAACATATTTGTTAATTGCTTAGCAAAACTATTTCTGTTGGAGCCTTTACTAGAAAGACAGTTCCTGAGGCATGTCTAGCCATCAAACTACGTGCATGCTTTACCCGATCCAGTTGACCTAAACCTTGGGCCCCGCTCTTTTTCACCCAGATCAAGGCACAGTGAGGTTAATCACACCAGAGTATGGCACGCAGCAATCACTCTCAGTAAATACTCTCCAGGATTGTATAGATTGCCTAGTGTGAATACACCATTAGCTTCTGGTGGAAGTGGCTAATTTTAAGGGGATCCCGGTGTAGCCAGTGGATTTCTGAGCAAAGAGATCCATTTCTGCTTGCAAAAACAAAACAAAACACAGAACTATTTACCTGCATGTAACAGAAGCCTGGTCAAACATGACTTGTCAGTACTATTGGGAGTGCTGTAGACTAGTGTTCTTAAGTTGTGAACTCTTAAAATGAAACATTTCACAAGACTCATCTCACAAGCCTTCCTGTATTTAAAGGTTATGAGTCCTGATACCAGTGAGTAATTTCTTTAATGTGCTTGAGCTGTTCTTGTAAAGTCCAAGTTGAAGAAAATACACATTTGTGTAGCTCAACTATGTCTTTTTCTTTCCCTTAATCTTCTTGAATTACATTAACAACTACTAAACACTAGCAACTCAGTCACCACGGTGATGTAGTACAGTCCACATTACTGAGCATGTTGTTTATGAATGCAATAATTTTGTGTCCTTTGTGTCTCTTAGTTTGACCAAAAAGAGAAGACAACCTTTCTTGGCCAGAGAAAAGACTACTGGGATTACTTCTGCGACTGCCTGATTAAGATCAAGGGAGCTAACGATGGCATCCGTTTCGTTAAGTCCATCCCTGAGGTAATCCTCCTCTGCAGCACACGCGTACACTTAGTCACCCTTCGCGCCTCAGCCCTTCCATGGCGTGAAACACATGCGCACATGTATACAGACAGTGACCGTATAACCATGTAACTAATATTCCGACCAATCAGGTGCACTAAGGCTCAACGCTGCTAATTCACATACTATCTTACACTTGTGCCACCTGTACTGTTTCCTCCTCACTTTTTGTCCTGGAAATTCACACTGGTGAGCCTCATACTTCAATAACTATTCATGATTTGGTCCTAGTTTGTATTGTAATGAATTGGTTTCCTGTTGAACTGTTAGTAATATTTGGTGGTTAAGTGATCAAAGTGTTCTTTGTGTATTGGTTATTAGCATTTACAAGTTATGTTGTTCTATTTGTAAAGGCAACAGCTATGACTACGTTCATTATCTGCATATTTCATGGTTATTTTCCTGCATTCCAATAGACGTTGGGTACCCACTTTTATAGATGATAATTTTAGGGTACTGAATTATGTTCCAGATCATTTTTGACTTATCATCTATTTTTTTTAAACTATTTTTGTAATTGTTTATCACAAGCCTGTTAATATTTTTTTGCTGTTAAGTAATCCTTGATTTGATAACATAAGGAAGACAGATCTGTGGTTTAAAGTTTTTTTGAGGAGGGAGGGGTGGTGTTTAAATGGGTCAGCGTGTTTATTTTCAGAAGTCACACAGTCTAGTCAATAACATCTGACTGATAATTAACAATTAAAAACCTTTGGCACTCTGAAAACCTAAAACATTATTATTTTTTTCTCTTCTTTTACTGTTTTTATTTGCTGTCCATTGGTCACAGACATAAAGACGTCTCCAGCTGGTGTCTGTCTGGTGTATCTGTGTCTCTTATCTTACTTAAATCCCTCCATCTGCCAATGCATTGGAGAGTCTAGGCTTAGAAATAACATTGTACATCTATTCTCTATATGGTGATCATCTTTAAATTTAGATATCTTTAAGCTGAACTGCGATTTATGCAGTAGAATTAAACATTTCCATGTTAAATTGAAATGGCCAAGACTGTTGCTGAAGACAACTAAAACTTTGATCCTTAAAGTCTGCGATGAACAGATTTTACATTTACTAACCTCAAAAATGGCAAAAGAGCTGTAGTCTTATTTTTAAAAGTCTTAACAGTTTCCTTTTAATGCTTTATACAATAATATTTTAGGAAATAGAAACTGACGTCTGACCTATTTAACAAGTTAGATAAGAAAAACAGTGGAGGTTAGTCCACCTTGGATTGAGTTTGCCAGTGTTGTGCATGTTTATGACAAAAGAGTCTATTTTTGTGTGTCCTCAGTTGAAGACATCACTGGGGAAAGGAAGGGCTTTCATCCGCTACTCGCTCGTTCACCAGCGTCTTGCTGACACACTGCAGCAATGTTTTATGAATCTGAAGGTCACAAGGTGAGAGGACACATCAGCTCAGATTAATCTAATGTTCACTTAACGCATCGAAATATCGTAACATTTAAGACTAAAAATAATTAGATGATTATTTTTAGTCTTAGTGTTATGGGCAAAAGAATTCTGTAAATGATAGAAACTGGAAACACTATCTGTAACACTATTTTACATTTTAAAGTGGATACTATATGTGCTTTAGTTACATCGAGCAGTTGCTTCTGTGATCACTTCCTAGTGATGTCATTTTCTGTACTTGGACAAGATAGTGCTAAACATGCCCCAAAATCTGTAACTTTAAACACTTATTTTTAAAATCTAGTTTTAAGTCTGTATCAGTTTATGCAAGCAGGACCCGATGGTATGTTTCATGTCTGCTTTAAGAAGAAAAAAACATGATATCAGATTGAATGCCTGACTTAAACATTGAGCTCTATGGATACTGTATGTTACAACAATTCAGTTTAGTGAGAATATTAAACCCGTTTCGATGCACACTTAGGCTTAAATTCATAAATACCATTGTTTTCATGGTAGCTGATGATATTGAAATCTAAAAGGTCAGCTTTAATGTATTCTATGCTGCAAGTTGTGAAATGACAAAATTCTGGATACTGGGCAGTGATAAAGCTGACATTGCGCAAATGACTGCAGTAAAGGTTTAATCTCCACTTATCTGAAAAGAAGAAATTATTTACAAAAAACTGACAAAACAAAATTAGGAAAACGTAATTTAATAATGGAAGCTTAAAGTATTTCCCTGGACTAACCGATTAATCAAAGCTAATTAGAATGTGTAATTCTGTTGACTGCATGCATTTCCTTCATGGCTACATGCAACATGAACAGTGGTTTATCTCTAAATGTCCTAATTCATCAAAGAGTACTTGTTATTGAAGATAAATTGATACATTTTACAGTTCCTGACTATGACAGTTTGAAAACTGTTACCAAGATGTGTGTTTTACTCCAGGCATACTGTACTGCTTTGTTTTGGATGTTCTTAGGAAGTGTGATTCTCCCTTCCTTTTTTATGTCCTATTTCTCCTTTTCGACTGAAATCACAGCAACCAAAAAAAAACTTGACCATAGACCTTTGTAGCACTGCTCAGTTCCTGTCTTTTCTCAAATCAAAATGTCAGTTTTATTTTTGCGTTAAGGAAAAAAAGAAGTAGTTTATTCTCCACGCACAGTAAAACTAAACACAGCAGTTTACACCAATGACATGCTAAGTTTGCCAGTTTCTCTCCACATAAACAATATTCAAAATGTAAAGAAAATAAAAATGCAAATAACAAAATGCAGGTTTAAGTAATAAGTAATTAACAAATAAAGAAATGAGTTTAAAAAAAAAAAGCTCATCTTAAAAACCAGAGATGCAGTATCTGTGCCTTTTGCAAATAAAGGAAGCGCTGTACAAATTAGATGCAGTCTAATGGGCCGTGTTTGGCAGTATGAAAGAGAAAATATTTAACTTATATTTAAACACAGTGGGTTTTGTAAGTATTTTACATTCAGTAGAGATTCAGTGTAGTTAGCAAACACACTGGAATGAGGAACCTCAGGAATGGACTTGAAACAGGTTTGGTGTTTTGGTGGTGGGTGGCAGCTTCTATGTTTGAGCAAATAATTCTTCACCTCTGGGGTGCAAAAGCATTTTTCCCAATATGAACTATGAAAAAAACAAAATACCATTTTATACGACCTTTGGTGCTGGACTGAGTGCGCTTAGAAATAGTGCCTAGAAATAGTTTTTCTTTTCTTTTTTTTAAATTTCAAGACTCTGAATACTTCAGTAAAAACTTTCCCTGTTTTCAGTCTATAGGCTCAGCTTATGTAAGACAAACCAACTGGATGCTGACTGTGCCATCAGATTTACACTGCAAACATGCTGACAGTTGTTTTATTTAAAGCGTTCTCAGAAAGGGTAGCCTCATTACTTTATGTCTTCATTTTATGTCTGAATTATTTTTTAAATCTTTGAAACCTTTATTTCTCTGTTCTCTAGATAGCGCAAAATGTCTTCTGTTTTTCAGTATATGAGGGAGTGTTTATTAGTGTTGATAGAGCAAGGAAAAGGAATAGCAAGGATATTGATATTTGGTTGCTATAAATAAATACATTTTATTTTATTTTATTTTTTTGGTTTCCCTTTCCACGGTGCCAAATTTGGGAGGAAACTATATTTGGGGGTTGAGCAGCAACTACTGAGACTTGTTTTAAGCTTGAGCATGCTGTTTGTGACAGATTGACCGACACAACCACACTGGTGAACTTGTAACAACTTCTGGTCAAAGAACCATCCCACAGCAGTGTGTGACCAAGTTCTTGACCAGCATAATGGGGAGGTGCCAGGCTATTGTTGTATGGTTCCTCCACATGCCTCCACTGAGGCTGCTGTTTATTTAACTAATACATTGTTGAATTTGAATGTATAAGCGTTGAATGGATTTTAATGCAACTTTGTGTAGAGTAGAGTCATGTTAACAAGAAATTTAAAATTTGCGTTACTTTCACCAAGGTGTTCATTGGTAACTTAATGGGTTACTGGTTGAAAATTAACAAGAAGTCTTATAACTTGCAAACAATTATTATTAAAAGTGTGATGTGTATTGTCATTATGTAAAAGGTACAGTATAAAGATAAAATATCTTGTCATGTTTAACAAGGTTAACAACAACGAGGTGACAATAATGCTTTATAGTGCTATTTAAAGCTATGTTTTTTACAGCCATTGTTTCTATTGACAAGTTGTGAGCATAAAGGGAAAGCTTTAATTGGAATATTAGCTTTGTATGCCAATGTCTGTGATGTATATCATACCTTTAAATGTATTTTTTCTGAATGTTTCTGTTTTTACTAGTTGAAATTCTCTGACTTTCATTTTGTGAGTTGTTTTTTCAACTTTTTTTTTGTATTCTTCCGATAAAGTGACTGGTATTATGCCCGGAGTCCTTTCCTCAAGTCTCACCTCACTGGAGACATAATCAACAATCTTTATGAACTCAACCAGATCCAATTTGATGTGGCAGCCAGAGGTTATGACCTTGATGCAGATTGGCCAAAATTTGCAAGGTATGTATGTATGAACAATAGAAGACTAAAAAACTTTATAACACATAATTCTTCAACCTGGAAAACATGTAAGGTGTAAGAGACTAAATATCTAGACTGAACACATTATTTTTTTGCAAATGTTGAATTGTGGTGAAAGCGTACTGGGTTTTTCACAACTTGAACGCCTAATTATCTTATCTCCCTGCACATTCACAGTTCTGTCTTTTTGCTGTATTGCTCGTGTGTGCATGGGGGTGTGTGGGTGTGTGTATTTGTCTGTCTGTCTGTGTGTGTGGTTGCTGACAGTGTGTGAACTTGGATCATTGCTTCTTCTATCAGCAGCTTTGTCAAAACTTTCAACTTCGTTGTGATAAATTCAAGCAATACTTTCATAACCTTGCTCCTCCGTATTTGTGTGATCTTACATACATATAGAGTGCACTTTCACCAGATCTCCGGACTATAAATGCCCTCTACATTTAAATCACGACTCAATCTGTTCAGAACTGCAAACCCTTCATTATAACTTGGTCTTAGTCTATTGTTACCTCAATTAGTTTTATAGTTGTGATTTTATTTGTTTACTTTATGTTTTTATTTTGCTGAAATAATGTAAGGTGACCTTGAGGGTTTTTAAAGGTGCCTATAAATAAAATGTATTGTTATTACTATTTTTACACACTATTAGAAAAGAAGACAGTAGAGTCCTGCACTCTTTTTAAGAAATTCTTAAAAAGAATTTGCTGCGGTTGTCAATTCTATTTCCAATGAGTAGCATGAAATCATCACTTTCTAATTCCAGAGAAGAAATGTGTAACGTCTGAGTGACTTCCTTGCTTGTATTTGTGTAAATTGACTCATATTTTCCCCACTAACAAGAAAAGCATAAAAGCTGGACTACATTTCAAATCTGTTCGTCCATTTAACATACTGCTAAAATTAAATTAACTTTTCTCAGTTCATCGAATGAACTAATCTCATCTAAAAGTGGACTTTATGGCAGTCTATGGGATTTTTTTAGTTTTTTATGTTAATCTTTTCTAGAGAATAAAATGCCACTGAGTGTGGGCTCCCACAGTAAAATTAGGCAAGATAGTTCCTTTTAAAATGAAGAACTAAGAGTTTTTTTAAAATGAACTCAGTTATACTCTGTAAATATTGCATATTTTCTTGGGTTCTTTAAAATCTTGGCATGTTCTTGGTATGTGTATTGTATATAGGTGTGGTTTTTACTTCCTGTTAACCATTTCTAAATAATACAGTTCTTTCTGGTATATATTACAGAAAATTAGCAGAACTTTAAAATAAAGCATTTTCACTGTTTGTCATTATGTGACCCTAATATTTGGTGTCTCATTAACAAAGGCGAACATTAGGATCTGGCTCCTCAGCTTACCTTTGGAAACCCCCGAGTCGCTGCTCTAGTGTGAACAGTCTGGTTAGCAGTTATTCACACTCACAGGTACACAAAAACTGTTATATCAGTATTTCCCACAATTTTCTGGTTAAATGTGACTAATGTTTGATGCACCTGACCTTTGCTCTCTCTTTTTCCATGCACTGAACAGGGTCAGGAGTTCCTTCCAGTCCCAGACTTGAGCCACAGTGGTCTTGATGAACTGGGAGAACTGGGGGAACCTTCTTCCTGCAGCATTGCAGAGAATCTGCGCATTGAGCTTGACCAGTCCGAGCTCAGACAGCAGGAGCTTTTGGTGCGGGTTCAGGAGTTAGGCAAGGAGGCTGCGGAGCTGAAAGATATTGTAAAACACCTTCAAGAACAGTTGTCAGCTCAGAAGTCTGCCAATTCGACATCTACAGCAGTCCAAAGTAACCCAGAAACATACAGTGAAGAAAGAGTTAATCACTATCAAACCTGCAGGGAACCGATAAGAAGTGAACTTCAAGATAGACTCACAACTGCTGAGAACAAAAATATGGAGCTTCTTTCTAAGTTAGATGAGGCTCTTAAAGAAAGGGGCCAACAAACTGCTAGTTACTGTGAATCAGCCTGGAAAATCCAGGAACTCCTGGATAAACTCAAGTCTGCAGAGGAGGGGAGGCTGGAGGCTAACAGAGAGGCTGAGGACAGGGCGAGGCACTGTGAATGTCTGTCGCAGCAACTAAAACTCAGGGAAGAAGAATTGAAGAATGCTAAGGAGAGGCTAGCTGAAGTAAAAGCTGGAGCTGATGACGAACGGGAGGCAGCGCTCACGCGGTTAGAGGAGCTCCAGAGTGCGGTTGGTCGAATTCAGGGGGCATTGACTTTGAAAGAGAAAGAGACAGGGAATTTGAGAGCACAGCTTCAGGACCTGCAGGCCTCACTGGAATGCAGGGAAAGGCAGGCGGAGGAACTGAGAAAAATGCTCCAGGAAGAGAGGGAGGAGGTAGAGAAGCAGTGTAGTCTCAGTAGCAGCCAGAATGAGGAACTTGAGAGTCTGAGCTTGGATTTAAGAAAAACGCTTAAAAGCAGAGAGAAAGAGCTAGCTGCGAGTTCAGAAAGAATCAAACATTTGGAGGAGCAATTAGATAAGCTAAACGTGGGGAAAGAAACAGTGGCCCCTCGAATTATTGATGATGAAATAACATCTTGCAGTCAATCAGAGAATACTGCAGATGACAAAACACAGTTCAGCAGTCTAATGGAAATAAATGCTAAGCTTCTCCAAACGGTTAGGAAAAGTGAGGTAAGCATTTCCGAGCTAACTGAGAGCAGGGCTGCCCTGTTAGACCAGCTGGCTTCTTTGAAGGCGTCTGAGAAGCACTTCAGAAGCAGAGTAGAAGCTGCAAAGATGAGTGTGGAAGACAGAGAGAAAAAGCTTTTAGATGAAAACCTGAAATTGGAGGAGATGGTTCACAAGGCGTTTATGCAAAGGGAGCAATCTGATGCTCAGTTAAAGAAGCTGGAGCATGAGAATACTGAGCTTCTCGGCAGTCAGTCCACACTGAAGAAACAGTTAGCCACAACTCAACAGGAACTGGATTCATTCACTACCAAAGCTGAAAAGTTAGAGAAGAACATTATAGCGTCGCAGAAAAGCCAAGCAGAGTTACTTGAAAAGCTCCAGGAAACCGAAGCTAAGCTAAGAGACCAGACTGTAAAATGTGAGCTTCTCCAAGGTCGAACTGATGAGCTAGAAAGCAGGAGTGGGGAGCTGCATGATGAAAAAGGAGCCGCAGAAAGCAACGAAAAAATGCAAAAGCTTCACAGTGAGCACCAGACTTCCTCAGTGGAATCCAAAGAGGCCCCATTCAGGCTGGTTATAGCTGAGGCACAACTGGAAGTCAACGTGAGAGAGGTAACCAGGCTCCAGGAAGAGGTGGTGGAGCTTAGGGCACAACTCCTGGCAGGAAATGAGGAGAGGATGAAAGCTCAGGCCCTGCAGGAGGTGACAGAAGCCTCCAGAGAAGACCTTCGTGTTTTAGTAGAACAACTGAAGGCCCAAGTGGAGGAACTAAACCGCCGGCATGTGAATGAAATTCTTAGATCTCGCGAGCGTGAGGAGGCTCTTATTCGTGAGCGAGATGGCGAGGCACAGGCTCGAGCCGGTCTTGCTGCAGAGGTGACGGCCTCTAGAGAGGAGCTTGATAAGCTTAAGATGCGTTACAATGCTTTGTGTCTGGAGAACAGTGAATCAAGGGAGGCCCTTCACAGAGCCAACACAGAGACCGCAGAACTAGGCGTGCACGTGTGCATGCTGACCGCTGAGAACGAGGAGGCTCGGCTGCGCTGGGAGGGTCAGTCAACAAAGCTGCAGGAGCTGGAGGAGGAGGCGGCTCAGGAAGCAGGAAGGCTGAATGCCTGCATGGAGCAGCTGCGCAAGGAGAACCAGGAGCTCCACAGTCAGCTCTCAAACACTGAGAATTTGATGGCATCCAAGGAGAAACTGGAGAAACAGTTGAGGGAGGCCCAACAGGAAGTCGAAGCTGTGCGGGAGATGAACCAGGAAGAGAATCAACAACTGCAGTTGCAGCTCAGCAGTGAAGCTGTGAGCCATGAAAGCCAGCTCCAGGTCAGGCAGAGTAAAGTATACATGTACAAAGTTACTGTTGTCTTCCCATTTATGACATACTTCCTTGTAAACAAAACTGTTTCTTATAAACTGAAAAACAGTTTTACGCAGCTTAATTTTTTGAAAGAAATCTGTTAGCGAAATTACAGGTTTCTTTTTAATGTTAACTTTTGAGCTCATTCTTTTAATGCAAATTTAGGATTGTGCATCAGTCTTGTCCTTGTAAGCTGTGATTATGGTTGGTTGGCATTGTTCATGTGTTCTTCTTAATGAATATGTCGCAACCCATCAGTGCTGGTATAGAGTTACTTAAGTTAAAGAAGGAAATAAAGCAGGTATTTATTTATTTTTTCCTTTTTCTGACCATCTCTTTGCTCCTGCTTTGATATATAACTGAAATATTAGTACAGACTGACCCTCTTGTGCACTTTTATCTCGAGTCTGGTCGGTTACAAAAATTCAGATCTTACACAATGAGCTGAAATGACGCTAAAGTTGAGCACTCAACAAAAATGACATTGAAACCCCTGCTACGTGCTGCATTTGCATATGAGTATTGCCACATAATGTCATTCAGCATCATGTGTTTGGAAATATAAAGCAGATTATTCAAGTTTCAGTCATGAGTACATACATAAATGAAGCCTGATCTAAGTATAGCATACAAGATCTTAAATGGAGTCAGGACATTTGAGAAAAAAGGTGTTACTTTTGGAGCAGTGGTCCCAATTTGCATTTGTACTGCACTTTCATTTACATGTGAAAGCCTCCCCGGCACTAAAGGAGATTTTCACGCTTTGCGTTTTTGTAAAACTGCCAGAAATTCCACAAATTCTATGTCAGTTCGTGGAAGTTTTTATCTGCTGCCTACACTTTTCTTTGCAATAATATTATCCTCAAATTGTACAGCAATTTACAGAGCTGTTTGATGATTCCACTTTTTAATATAGTGAGGTGAGCGACAGAACCTGCACCTGGTTATCGGGGAAAATCACTGGTTATTATAGAGAAATACAAACGCATTCCCATATTCTCAAATAATTTCATCTGCAGTCCTGAGAATAAGTAACCATACCACTGAACTCTTGCTAAGATGCAGACACGTGCTTTTAGAAAAAGTTGCACAGTCTCACTGCACTGTACACGAGCAATATAAACAAGTCATCTTTTTTGTTACTACTAAAATATTTAGGCCATGATTTTGAAAATAACTAGAATGTATAGAAAGATTTATACCAACTCGGCTAGAGTGCAACTAGATATGTTTTAACTCAACTTTAATGATGAATTTCTGATTATTTTTTGTCCATCTAGAGCACGATTCAAGAGTTAGAGGATGTTAAATTGCAGCTCCAGACTGAGCATGAGAAGGTAGTTGCCCTGGAGAACAACCTCAAGGGGCTAGAGGTAAGAGGATAAAAAATTCAGTACGGTGTTGTAAACAGAAAGTCCATCCATCCATTTTCTTCTGCTTATCTGGGGCCGGGTCACGGGGGCAGTAGCCCAAGCACAGAAGCCCAGACCTCCTTCTCCCCAGCCACCTCCTCCAGCATAGCCAAGGCGTTCCCAGGCCAGCCGAGAGATATAATCTCTCCAGCGTGTCCTGGGTCTGCCCCGGGGCCTCCTCCCGGTGGGACATGCCCGGAAAACCGCGCCCATGAGGCATCCTTGTCAAATGCCCGAACCACCTCAGCTGGCTCCTTTCGATGTGGAGGAGCAGCGGCTCTACTCTGAGCCCCTCTCGAATGGCCGAACTTCTTACCCTATCTCTAAGGGAGAGGCCAGCCACCCTTCGGAGGAAGCTCATTTCCGCCGCTTGTATTTGCGATCTCGTTCTTTCGGTCACTACCCACAGCTCGTGGCCATAGGTGAGGGTATGGACGTAGATCGACCGGTAAATTGAGAGCTTCACTTTTACACTCAGCTCCCTCTTCACCACAACAGACCGGTACAGCGTCCGCATCGCTCCAGCCACTGAACCAATCCGTCTGTCGATCTCCCGCTCCCTTCTCCCATCACTCGTGAACAAGACCCCGAGATGCTTAAACTCCTCCACTTGGGTTAAAGAAGAAAGTTAAAGAGCCAAACTACCAACAAACAGACTCCTCTTAAAAATAATTTCTGTTGGTTTTTGACCATTAAAACCAACAGGTTATGGTCCTGAGTGGGAAATTCATGCAAAGAAAACATCGTCTGAATACTGCTTTATGTGAAGCATTTTGTATTTTACATCTCTAATTATTTTAGAGAACTTCCCTGAGATAGTTCTTTTTTCCCCACATTTATTTTGAAGGCTCTTTGTTATTCATCGTCATAAAAGCCACGTGAAACTCGCTTTGGTTTAATTTTGCAAGAAGATTTTTAGTTGTGGTCAACATGCTGACAGTATTCACATAGTGAAGTGGTTTTACATGTGGAAATGGAACTTCTTTGCTGTCTAACACTGACCACACTAAAGTCATCGCTGGAGGATGATGCGTGACAAAACGCATGTGTAGCTTGCGCAGCTCGATCTGCATTTTCATGTGTGGGGTTGATAAATGGGAAAACAAATTGCAGTTCCATTCTGTATATTGTCAATTGAAGTAACGATAATGTTATATTCACAAACATAATTCACAAAGAGCAAGAAATAAGGCTGTGCTTTGCTGCGCTGATTGCAGGCTGAGAATCAGAGATACTGCCAACAGATTGAGGAGACAAACATCCAGATGGCCGAGTCTGAAAACCTCATCCAGCAGAAAGAAGACGAGATAATCCATCTGAAAGGGAATTTATCAAGGTGAGATACTGTATTCATAATCACACATTCTGGACCAAATTAAAGCTCCTGATGAAAGTTTTTAATCTTGTCTGTTGTAAGCGGTCTAGCCCAGAAACAACCAAATACACGTTGTCTGTGTTGGTGGCACGGAGTCGAATCTCTCTGGGTACTCCCTTTTTGTCACACAGTCTAAAGACACCCATGTTAGGTTAATTGGCAAGTCTAATTTGGCCGTAGGTGTGAATGAGAGCATGATTGCTTGTCTCTGTGTGTTAGCTCTGTGATGACTGTTAGCCTTTCTAGGGTGTACCCTGCTTTCCTAGTGACAGCTGGGATAAGGTCTGCATGGATGCTCGATCCTCCATGTTTTTTTGGTCAGCATGTATTTGTGCTATATGCAGATCTGAGGAGGCGTTAGCAGTTGCTCAGCGGGCCTGTCAGGAGATGGCTGAAAACCTACGGAGAGTCACACAGGACAAACAAAGCTTTGATGTGAAAATGGCTGCTGAACTGGATGATCTTTACCGTACCAAAATCAATTTGGAAGAAAGGCTTGTGGAGCTCATCAGGTATAAACGTCTTTTCTTTTTCCACAGATTAGCTTAATACAAAATCATTTCTGGGGGTTTTTGTTTTTATTCTTAAGTTCTTTTTTACCTTTTTCTTTTGGTTAGGCTATTCTGCAACCATCACATTTCAGTCTGTCTCATAAAATATAATGTTAGCATTTTAAATAAACTGCCTCCAGTCCGTATCAAATTGGCTGTCAAAAATCATTCTATTGGTATCAGTATAATCTAAATTTCTGGTACTGTGACATCCACACTGGAAGGGCGGATTTTGAAAAGTGTAAAAATATGCTTGTCCTTGTTGCAGGGAGAAAGATGCCCTTTGGCAGAAGTCAGACGCTCTGGAGTTTGAGCAGAAGCTGCGGGATGAGGAGTCGGAGAGGGACGTTAACTACTGTCTGGGCTGCCACACTCAGTTCAGCTGGTGGTTCCGCAAGTACAGCTGCAGGTGATGGTCCATCAAAACAGAAACTGCTTGGAAGCACCAACCAGTAAAAGCACAATCATTTCTTTCACAGTTTCTCAACACTCTGAGGTCATTCACTGCGTGTTTACACTGTGGTTGTGTGATAACTGTTTTCTCACACATTCCCCACTTGGTTTACATTGAGCATTGCAAAGCACTTCTACAAACTTAGTTCTGCAAAAGACTGTGCTTATTCAAAACATGCACACATGTGTAGGACATGATAATGCATGACCGTGACCCTCAGTGACCTGAGGGAAGTGAAGACAAAGTCAAAGTGACTATGATACAGAACTCTTTGTGCCTCATGAAACTTTGTGATCATTATTCAGATATACTCTGTTCTACCACTGAATGGTATCCCTCACAAATACATCACTCTCAATTCAGCAAATGTACATCTTGTCGGGTACCCGGTTGGACCCTCTTTTGCCTTCATAGTTGCCTCAAACCTTCATGGCACTAATTTGAGAACTTGCGGGACGTTTCCTGAGCTGATAGGAGTGACACTCGGTACAATCTTCTGGTGATGCAATCCGTCCTTTTCAACATTCGGTGTGTTATAAATTCAGAGATGGTCTTCTGCATAAACTGGTAGTAACAAGTGGTTGCTTTCCTATCAGCTTGAAGCAGCGTTACTATTCAGCTCTGACCTCTGGCAAGGCACTGTTACTCAGAACTGTTGCTCATTGTAGATTTCCTCTTTTTAAAGCCATTGTCTGTAAACCCTACAGATGGGTGTGTGGGAGTATTCCAGTAGATCAGCAGTTTCTTAAACACTCACACGAGCCTGTCTTGCACCAACAACACGATCAAGTTCAACGCCACTTAAAGCTTTCTTCCCTGTTCTGATGCTCTGTTGGAACTTCAGCAGGTCGTCTTAACCACATTTACATGCCTAAATGCTCTTCCTTTACTTTTACCTTACATCAGTAGTGCTCAAGCTTTACTCATAGGTCATTCAATTGAGCTTTTTTCCTGTTTATCCACTCCACCTCTGAAGTGGCTGTTATGAGTCACATGTTTTGTCCCATAGCACTGCTTTAGGGTTTTAGATCAGAAACTGCTGACTACCCAGAGATGAAGGCTGAAAACTAAGGAACTATCAAGTCTTACAGGTTACATTGTTACACGTCTTCTGTTTTTTAATGCCCTTTTTTTTTTACCTTTGATAGTTTCATTTCTTTTTGTGCAAATCTATACTTCACATAAAAGGAACTACAACGCACAGGTCAATTCTCTCCAGTGAACATTTCACAGCGAGTTGCACTAACACGCTCTGTCTCAATCTTTTTGCCTTATTCTAGGCTGTGTGGTCGTCCTTTCTGCTACTACTGTTGCAGCAACACGGTGAGCACCCAGCAGGGTGGCAACAGAGAGCGCTGCTGTAAGGACTGTTACAACCAGCACAGTGCAGTAGTTGAGCGCCACCCGCAGGAAGAAGTGACTCACAGCACACCGGGAACACCATTTAGGCGCTTTCTGCAGGCTGGCCTGGCTGTAAGCGGTGTTTCAGGTAGTCTCCTACACACTCACTGGATTAATGTGTCAAAGGATAAAATATTTACATATTTAATTTATATTGGGGACACGGTAGTGATATACACACTACAGTAAGAGCTAAGAATAAAGATCTATGGTGAATATGATGTTTATCTTCTAGGAGCAGGTGGAGATGAGAAACTGGACGATGGTGTTTTTGACATTATCACAGATGAAGAAGTGATTGGGGTGTACGACAGTGAATCCCTGTCTTTTGTCCCCGCTTGCTCGCCTGGACATGGACAGCAGGGGGCAGCACAACTGTAAGTATCTCACACACAGATGGGTAGATATAGTAAGCAACAGGATTATCAGACACTGCATGGCAGATTAATAACAGCCACTAAAACTGATTTTCTATTTGCACCTGTCCTTTGCAACATGCCTCCTCTGAAACAGTCTACTTAGTGTGCTCCAGATTAATCAGAAACAGCCAGAAATAAGCATGACTGCTAAAGTGATTATTGAAAAATTCACTTACCCCGGAATATAATTACAATTTTATATTTAACACATTTGCATATCCCAAAACAAATGACATATGCTCTAAGACATAGATTTGTACTTCTTTAGCAGTACGTTGGCGTCTTTGGTATGTGAAGTCAATAAGCTATTACTTGTACTTGAGGTCTCTATTCTTGAGGATTTTATTGTTAATTTATTTGGCTTTTATTGTTGTTTTTAAATGTATTTAAGTAATGTGCAAAAGTCTTGAGCCACTCCTCAGTTCTTCATATTTTTCTTCCAAGCAGTCCGATTTTCCCGTTATTGTTTTTTTTTTTTTCAGTTTTTCTTTGGTCATTGGCAGCTTTTTTACTTCTTCCCACTCCAGTTATTTTACTGGATCATTTTCAGAAGAATGTTCTTTTTTGCTTTGTTTAACAAACTCAAGCCAGTCAACACTGATCTATGAGTAATTCAAGAAAGTCACCTAACTCAAAGGATGAACCAGTGTTGTGACTACACATAACAGAAAACTTGTACCATCGGATTTTGATCCACCATGCAATGCCGTCTGGAATTTATAGCTTGGCAACAGCGTTCATCCCAAACACAATGCCAGTTAGACGATCACTGTCCTCCCCAGAGACTGGACATCAACATTATTATTGAAACAGTCTGGCATCATCTCGACAGAAATGGTAAATGGCCTGTATTTGTATAGCGCTTTACTAGTCCCTAAGGACCCCAAAGCGCTTTACACATCCAGTCACCCACCCAGTCACACACTGGTGATGGCAAGCTACAATGTAGCCACAGCTGCCCTGGGGTGCACTGACAGAGGCGAGGCTGCCGGACACTGGCGCCACCGGGCCCTCTGACCACCACCAGTAGACAAGGGGTGAAGCGTCTTGCCCAAGGACACAACGATCGAAACTGTCCAAGCCGGGGCTCAAACCGGCAACCTTCCAATTACAAGGCAAATTCCCAACTCTTGAGCCACGATTGCCCGAAAACGAAACAAAAGGTAGAAACATCCAAAGAAGAGCTTTGAATGCACTTCAAGAAGCCTGTAGAAGTACAGGAGTACTTCTACAGGCTTCTCTATGGTTCTATGATGACTGCTTAAAGAGATCACAAGAAAACTTGGCCAGGCTGTGCTGAAGAATAAAGGTGCTCATACCAAATATCAACTTTGTTTTTGTTTTTTTGGGTTTTTTTGTCCTGTTTGGATCTTTAGCCATCAGAATTGTTGTCTTAAGGCCAAGAAAGATGCCAAGCGGATTTATTTTACCAAGTGGATCATCATGGCTTTGCCATATTGGTCCATTTGATTGACCTTTATTATAATTATGTATTTATTTTATTTTATCTTCGGTTGTTACAAACGGGACAGACATGACTGGGGGATAGGACAGGGAGAAAGAATGAAAGAAAGAGAGGGAGAGAAAGAAAAACAGAGGGGAGAAGAGACGGTGAGAAAGGGGGGAAGAAAGAAAGAAAAACAAATATCGACTTTCAATTTGTGTGAGCGCATGATTCTATCAGTTGCTGCCATGGTTATTATAACTAACTGAAACTACATTTCAGTAAACTACCATAAAAATAAAAACTAGACGTCTGATTAAAATTAAAAACACTGGATTATATAAACTGAAACAATTTTGTAAAACTTGAAAAACTAGTGAGTTTTGTTTATTAAATAGATTTTGTTTTTAAATGATCAAAACTTGCGCGATGAGGCTTTGGTAGATATATTTCTTGATGCTTTAGATGTCTACAAGAATCAACTGCTTCCAAAATTCAGTGTTTTTATTGTAATAACTGTACTGATTTTCTTAAATATTGCCTCCCACATATGCCCTTCTTACAATTTTCATTTGTTTAGCAAAATATAACGAAAGAAGGGGAAGCTCAAGACTGCTGCTCAGTCTCATACATGTATTCAGTCTAGTGTTTTTGCTTTAAGCTTCAAAAAATGCTTGAATAATGAGCCGTAAAGTATGTGTTGATCTGAAATATAAATGCCGTTTTGATTAGAAACAGCAGTGCCAGTGCGGGAGACGTCACATCAGAGGATACTGACGACCTCAGCGCTGCGGTACAGGACGCAGAGATCTGCCTGCTGAAATCTGGAGAACTGACGTAAGTTTCTGTGAAAGTTACACCTGAAAGCCACAAGTGTAGTTGCATTTTGTGAGGTCAAATGTTTTGTTTGGGTTTCTAATTTTCAGAAGAAGTTTCTCTTGTCTTTTTGTGATAAAAGTGTTGAACTACATTCTAAAAGGGAACTGAAAAATGAAGCAAATCTGGTTTGGGGGTTATCAACTTCTCTAAATATTGTGCAGTACATGTTGCAGATCCACAGTTTCACTTCTGGTGTAACCTGGAGCTGGTTTGTTCAGGCTGTGTGGAAACTTTCTGCTGTTAGCACTGTTTTTCAGTTACAGTGTTAAAGAACACACCTTTGATAAGGTCGAAAACTGTAAACAGGACTTTGAATTTCAACATTTTAAAGGGAAACAGTCTATTTATAGATTCAGGGAATGCACTACTTCAAACGTGTAAACATGGTATAAAGCGAGTCATATGACCAGATGATTTATGCCACTCAGTGAGCGTCAGATGGAACCAGTCAAGATTAAAATGATTCAAAAAGAGTGAAGTGAAATTCCAGACTTTTGTAATCATTTTCTCATCACCACAAGGGGTGAGCAGCTCAAGGTTGCTTGCTAGCCGCACACTACTAGTATTATTCTTCTTGTTATCAATCGATCTGACAGCTGATCAATGAAGGTTTGGTCTGTAGGATTTCAGACGTTTCTCATTTCCAAGATAACTTTTTCAAATTCCTTTTTAATCAGAAAAGAAATGTTGCAATGTGAGCTTGTGTTTTTGCACGTCAATCTTTTCAGCTCTACAGAGATTTATGGAATTCTGCAGAAATCTTCAACATACCGTAGTTTTTGGGTCATAAGCCGCTACTTTTTTCCCACACTGTGAACACTGCGGCTTATACTGACATGTGGCTAATGCATCTTTTTTTTTTTCATGCGGCCAAAAACATTTTGCCTGGTAACAGAAGACCAATAAAATTGATAAGTAGTATATATACGGTATATATTTTTACCGGTTGTTAAGAGACGTTGTAAAAAAACCATAAGCAACGTAATTTGTGTGTTACTGATACGTACGTGTACTTAAAGGTAGCCGTGTTACAGGCGCTGTTCGAGGAAAAGAAGCATTTGCAGTATGAATTTTTGTATGTTACCATAACGTTTATGTTACCATGTTTATGTTACCTCACGGATTAAATTAAACGTTAAAAGTCCTCACATGTAATATTTCTGTGTAAATATCTCATATTACAGATGAAATGCATACGGCTTAAAATCCGGTGCGGCCTGTACAAGTACAAAATTTATTTTCTTTCTAAAATTAGAGCATGCGGCTTTTAATCAGGTGCGCTCTGTAGTCTGGGAATCACGGTACTTCTTATTACCACTGTGTTTTGAGAAATGTTAGCGTTTTAGCTGCTCTCAACCTGCTGCAAATTCAGTCATGTAGCATAAGATACCAGCCAACTATATTTGTAATTAATATTTTTTACAGTTTAACAGAAATATGACCCTGAAGTTACTTATTCTAGCTCATTAACAGTAAATGTGGTGTGTTTCTTAAGGTGTTTGATAGATATCGGAATACTTTTTTGTGCACAGTGACTGGATAAACTGAAAAAAACCCTGAAAAATATCAAGTAAATTGGAAATTAGGATTTTGTTTAAAAAATGGATAAATGATATGGGATTAAACTGGGTTGGGTACTGCAGTGCCACTGTTTCAGCGTGAAATGTTTCGTTCCACATGCTGCAGGTTCTCTGTGCACTTCACGGTGGATGACATCGCAGCGTTTGGCGACAGCCCCCGAGAACTCTTCATCAAATCCAGCTGTTACAGCACCATCCCCATCACCATGAGCAACCGTGGTCCTACCGTGTCCTGGACCTTCACATCTGAACCAAAGAGCATCTCCTTCAGTGTGGTCTACAGGGAGAGCACTGAGACTCCACTGGAACAAGCCAAGGTGAGAGCCCAGCATGTGTATAACCATGGGTGAAGGACACGTCCTCACAGAGATACATTTCCATCCAATTCCATTCCAATAAAGTGGATTCAACTGTAAACCGATCTCCAAAGGAATATAAACTCACCAGTGAACATTAACGTGAACATTTGATCTCATTTGATAGTTATAAAATGAAAAGGGTAAGCAATATGAAAGAATAGAATTGATCTACAGAAAACAGTCGCTCGCATATGCAGCTCATCACAACACTGGGTTTGTTGGTTATCTTTCAAACTGATTTTTTTTAGCACTGACTCAGTCTCAGTGTTCTTGGTGTTCAACAAACACAATTTAACAGCTGCTGAACGCAGTGGAGCATTCAGCAGCTAAATAGCCAGATGTTCCCCTCAGGAGAGGATAGTGACCAAAAGGCACTACTGCCGTGACTACCGCCACACAAACATGACTCCAAATGAATAGTAATGGATGTGTTAATAGCCAACTTTTAACACTGATGCGATATGAAAATCAATCTGCTAGTCTGATGTCTTAGAATATGGAGGACTTCCTGTGCTTGCAGCAGTTGTCGGGGCTAAGCTTTCAGGTCATTACTTACAAATGAAAATTAATTAAAAAAAATTAAAACGCTGTCAGACGATAGCTGACGGTTTCAGATGTTTTCTGGCAAATGCCGCCATTTTTTTGCTTTCTATACAGATCGTTCACCTATGTGCATCCAAAGCCCGCTCAAACCTGATTGGTCAGTGTTTCCCGTTTAAATTCTGGCACTGATGGGTTGACATATACACAGATGTGCATACGGGTATATGTACACATGCTTTTGTATATAGTTTTGTATTTTTACTTTTGTTTTTTTTTTATTTTGGATATGTTTTTTCTATTTGCCAGGCAGTCAATGACAGATAAACTGTACATGTATAGTTTACAGTTTATGGTTTACAGTTTAGAGATTGTTTATATAGTGTAACCTTAATAATACCGTGGATGTGTGTTTAGCCTAACCGTCTAACCACCAGTGATTGAAGTAAAAGTTTGTGTCAGTTTATTTAATCAAAGTCAACAAAACACCTCAGACTGCTGCAGGATTTTTACTAAATATTTATTAGCAATAAATCAAGTCAGAGAGGGACAAGCGGCCTTTCCCAGCCTGCTGATAGTGTGGGGCTGTATTCTGTGACCCCTGATGTAATATGCAGTGTGCATGCAGAAGCAACTAAATTATTCAGTTCATATTTCCTCAGTGATAAAGCAGAGCTAATATTTTATTCTACTGTGGTTCTTATGCAGCCGTAGCAGAGCCGCCCACTGTGTAAGCTGCCCGGCAACAAACACAAAAATGTGTCAGGACAGGGTTAAAAAAGGTCACGGAGCAGTGGAGAAAGTCCGACAGCTTTTCTGCACATTTATTGGGATTTAGATTCAGTAAGCTGATTCTGAATTGGTTTCACAGTTGGTAAAATGTTGCCTCCTGTTGCCATCTTGTGTACACAGAAGAAATCCTTAACCAGGATTTCTCTCCTTTGCTCTCTGCAGGTTTTGATCCCTCTGACCCGTTGTAACTCCCACAAGGAGACAATACAGGGGGAACTAAAAGTCAGAAATCCTGGAGAATACACACTTATCTTTGACAATTCCTTCTCCAGGTTAGTCACGCTGTGCTCTAAACAACAACTGTTCAGAATAAGACTGAACAAAGCAGAACATAAAGCCTTTTCTCTCTCTCCTATTTGTCAGGTTCATCTCTAAGAAAGTGCTGTATCATCTGAGTCTAGACAAGCCTGTGGTCTACGATGGAACCGACCTCCTCTGAGTGTGGCAGGAGCAGCATGAGGATGTGTAACACTGACTTTTTCAAACTGTCAAGGCTGTTTAAGTGCATAGGTATCACTTCAGAGTCTTCTGATGCTGAGCAGCCACAGCGGAAAGGTCACAGCATTAAAACACATAAGTAAATAACAATATTACACTACGGTATGTCAGCATGCACTTTTATGAAAGCTAGTTTAAATATACATAAGGAAGGATATCCAAAGTTCAGGCGCTTTCGTATTTGAATGTGACCGCTTAATGTGTGTGTCAGTTAAAATCTTCTTTTCATAGTATGAGAAATTTTATGTTTTGATATCCAAAAGTATCAAAATCAAACAAAAAGGGTTGAGAAAGTGTTTATATACTTTTAAAAAAAACAGGGAGGGATGTGGGGTTTTGCGTAAATAAGTGGCCATAAATACATCAGATAAAAATTCTTTATGAGAAAAAAAATAATATACAGTAATAATTGTAGTACATTGTTCCCAGAAAAGCTCTGACTGCTGGCAAACACATGCGATTGAGTCATAATCAAACAGGGAGCCTCTTGTTGTGAAAGCGTCTGTTGCAAGCTGAGATCAAATCTAATCACTTGATTTATTAACGGTAACTTTGATTGTAAAACTTTTCAGTGGAAGAATTCAACTCTGATGTTAACAGAGTCTTAACTGACGCATCAGTGGACATTAATGCTGCGGTAGAATGAGCCCAGCAGTCCTTTCACATATCTTTCTTACTGTTGCCTTTTCAGCTGTCAGAAATTAGATGAAATGGATGTGTTGCAATCATGACGAAGCTTAAATGGAAGAAACAGAACCACAGGAAGAACCCGGAAAGCATTTGGTTTTATTTATCTTGAGTAAACAGGCTTTATTTCAGTGCTTTGTCTCTAGTGGTTGCAGCTGAAGACAGAGGGGAATGTGGCTGCTTGGGTTGTGTGCATGCAAACATTAAGAGTGTGTGCAAGCTTTCCCATCTTCATTACGCACATATCAAAATGTAAGTTTCAGTGCTTCAGTATTTAGTTGTTTTTTCCCCATCAGTTTAACCATCACTCTTGATGGTTTTACATTTAAAGTGAGCAAAAACGGGACAAGTTCTCATGAAAAGCACAAAGCTGTTACTGTCTCTAGAAAGAAAAAAGAATCATCTTTAGAATGATTTTCTTGGGGTTTTTTTTATGCTTTTGCTGTGTAATGTTCTGGATGAGTTAATTAGAGTGTTTTGTTATGAGAAATGTGCAAAACCTGCAGTACGTCAAACAGAAAACACGAGCCTCAGCCTTTAAATCACACAAGTCCAAAAATTCTGTTACTTTAATACTTGAATTTTTTCATATGTGGACCTTTAAAAGGTTTAATGTGGAAGATGATCCAAGTTTTCAATCAGCAATCCTCTCAGTGTCTCATCATTTAACAATACTGACAGAGTAACATTGATTTAACTGTTTTGCTCTATCCAGAGGTTTTACAAAATCTCTTCCACCATTTTAAACCCATTTTGTAATTTATGTTGTGAAGAACTGACAGGAGAAAATAAGGAAAAATGCTAATTGATTTTTATACATCCGCTCATTAAGAGTGACAAGTTGCCAAATATATTTTACAATTCTTAAATGGGAGTTTCTATATAAAGACACTGCGACATGACTGCTGTATAATGCACTTTGTGAAAGGGCTTTTTGTCGATATGTATCCCATGAGCCTTTGTGCCAGATGATGAATGAGGTTTTTTTCTCCTCCATATGTAGGCAGTGTTTGATTGTAGATGTTTACAGCTGGATTTACCAGAGGGAATCTGCCGGCACGTCTTATGAGAACTAAATATTTATACTAGAAATGATGTACGTTTATGGTTAATAAATAAGGATTGTGTGATGAATGTGTGGTTGCATTTTAATCTGAAGCATATCACTGTGATGTATTTGATGGTCACATTGTTTTTTAGCCACACTGGTCTGTGGATGTCAATCTGCTCACGATGGAAGTGTCTCGACAACCACCAGAAGAGCTACCATGCACATTCACACATGTATGGTTTGCAGAGGAGCAATTCAGCTGAATTTGCTGAAGGTTGTGAGGTTAACAAGGAGTAAAAGCTAGCCTGATGTTAAAATCCTCAACTGTGAAGCATAGGAAGGCATGTTTACAGAAAGTAGTTTTGGCCTATATAGATAGTTTCCCCTTCATAGATGCTCTGTGGGGGGTGATTTTTGCTTGTAATCTCAGAGGAGCTACGGTGTAAACAACAGGGTTTCAGTGCTGGAGCTGATACAGTGATCATCGTGGGGAACGTTTGATGAGCTCAGTGAGCGGATTAAGACCAGAGGGAACTCAGTGAGTTTGATGCGCTCCATGCGACGCTGTACCGGGACTGTCACACCCTGACTGCACCGACCACAGCATGATCATACCTGGCTGTACGACTTCTATGGCGGACAGGAACTAGAAGCTGGTAACAGCAATCTTACCAGCTTGGGATGAAAAAGGATACATTCAGTGAAACATTTATTTACATAACAGGTGACTACTGGATCTGTTGTTGTTACACCGCGTTTATTAAAATGTACAATGTATGTACAAAAGCAGAAAATATTTTTATGTTACATTTTTGGAAAGAAACAGCAGCACGTTATTTATGATTCAAACAGCTTTAAATGAATGAACAATTTTTAATTTGCATATTTTAGTCACATAATGCTGGTATCCACACTGCTGGAGTTGGAGTGATAACATTATATATTTTTTACGAATTCTGTGTAGTTTTCACCTTGTGGGTTAGACTGCTCCCTGTGGTGAGGATAAATTTCCCGACCCACCTTACTTTACATCTACAATCTCAAATTTCACATTAACTGCATTTGTTGTTAACTTAACAGCATTTTTCTCACTAAGCAGCAAAATGTTCTCAAAGCACAGAGTTGGTATGTTAAATACAAAAGACTCCTCAGCCTGCTGTTGGTGCTCATAATGCAGTGGACAAAGAGACATAGGCAGCATGTAGCTGGGAAAAGGTTGGGGAAACGGTCCAAATTACAAATCTGAGAAACACAAAAGAAATATTAAATCTGAGGGAAACTACAACATGTAACTTGCATACAATTGTAAGTTACATTTTTATCATATTCATATGAGTATTTTAGTTACTAAGATTGTTAACTTGCATTCATAATTGGTATAAATTTAATTTGATACTCTGTTAAAATAGTACAGTAAGACTGTTGTAAATATACTGTGTACTCAAAGAACTGTTAGGTGGTTTGTACCTGACATGCAGAACTACATGTGCTAGCATGTCCTTGTAAATGTCCTGTGTTAGCATGCTCTTATTAGCTTATAGCTCATTGCACTCAAAGTGCAGGATATTGTACCCATATCCTTAAAATCGCTTCTTCTAGCAATCCTTTTTTAAAAATGTATCCAGGTAAAAATCTCATTGAGATTAAAAATCTAATTTCTTCTTTCAGCAGCTCTGTTTTTACCATCTTTACCCCATCCTCCTCTGTCACACCAACCCTCCTTCACTAACTATGAATCTTCTCTGTGGTGTTCCCCCTTTCTTCGTCTTTTGTCTTTGTCCAACAGTTGCACATTTTCCACCAGAACCCTGTTGTTCTGGGCCCTGACTGAATCAGTAAGAAAATCTCATCCGCATGTTTGATTTGGCAATGATTTCATGGCGGATGCCCATCCAGATGCAACCATCCCAGTTTTTTCCAGGCTTGGGACCAACACTGGAAGTACTGTGGCTTGAAGCCCACTGTCTCTGCTGTACAAAATCATGATCAGATATAAACATCTAAATGTCTTAGTATATCATTTTTAAAATCAGAATGCATGTCTGAATATTTTTGGTTAGCTGAAGTTTTGCACCCTTTCTCCTGAAGCAGTCACTTCAGCTCTGAGCAGCTACTGCATTAATTGTGTTTACTGCATTTTAAGAATTTGTCTTCTTACCCAAAACCCCCCCCAAGAAAATAGGAGAAGGGGAGTATAGTTTGCTTCACGTTTCTTTCTCATTATGCCTTTATTTTGCCACTTCTTGTTCTTCTTCTAGTGTGAATCCATTACATCTTCACCGTGTCTGGGACACAGCTTAAGTCGTGTTATTTTAAGGATCACAGGATGTGTGTTTGCCTTTTCGTACATCAGTCTGTGTCTGTGTGTGTGTCTGTGCGTGAACACATGGTATTGTTCTAAGAGGGTGTTTGTCTCAGAGATAGTGTTTATGTCGCACAGGCCATTCTGTTTCTCAAGGTTAATGATCTCATTGTAAATCATGTCACATCCACCTTCCCTCTCCCTGACTCCCCTCTCTCCTGCTTTTCTCTCCTCCTGCCTGTCGCCTTCACTGAATCTGTCATTTGCTCTGTTGCTGTGCACATGTATGAATTTGCGTGTCTGTCGGAGGCGGTTGTTTATAATAGTGACTGCGTGTTGAATGTAGATGGGGACATTCACACGTGTGAGCATGTAAGGGGAAAATCACATTGTTGCACAAGTGTGCATACGATGCACATTTATATGAAATGTCATTCCACAATAACAGTACATCACACTTTCCTTTATAGGTGGAGAAACTGCTGTACAGCCTCCTCTGCTGTTCTGCTCTCGTCGTCATGTATCTGACAGTTACACAGAAGTGTGTCTTTTCCCCCCCGAAAACTCATTTATCAGTCCAACTTCTCTTTTCTAGTTGAAAAAAGTAAGCACATGCAGTCCTTCACAGTATTGGTAGTTACCAAAAATCATTTTTTATGTGTCTGTAATCATTAATCATTAATTGAAAAAAGCTGGAACTTTTTTCAATCAAAAAGTTCCAGCTTTTTGATTGAAATATTTTTAATGCTAAAAATCTAATTATTTTTTACCGTTTTACAGAAAAAAGTACTGCACACTATTATTGTTGATTAAGATGCCAAATTACAGTTTTTTAATTTGCATTCCTGAACAGATTAATTAGTTTTAGTGGTCGGATGTTTGATTTATTTCTGACTTCCCAGAAAAGTCCAGTATGCCGACTCAAACGTGGTATAAAAACACAACATCAGTTCATTAAGTAGGTTTTTAGTTTTAGACAAGTTTTTGACAGATTTCTAAAATATATTTCTTTTTTATGACATATTGTCTAATAAATTTGTTACGCACTGTATTTGTGTTCTGCTACATAAATTAAAAGGGATGCAACACCTTGCAACTAAAGAGTAAAATGTGTGAGGTACATTATCTCTGATGTGCTCTTGTTTGGAGTGGAAGATATTAGCACCTCATAGGTGACAGCTGATGAAGAATCAACAGAAAAGTCTGTTTTTATTATCTGATGATTGATGTGAAAATGAATTACAGTATTCTGTTGTTGTTCTTTGTTTAATGCTATAAGAAGTTAATCATAGCATGCACTAGAAACTCTTGAAACTTTTTTTTTCTTCGTTCATGTGTAAATGGAGCTCATAGTGCAAGACAGTGCCCTAAAAAAGTATCTTACCTAACCTATTAAATAGAACTTATTAATTAACTTCTTTTGGAATGCAGAACAGTTTTGTCTTTAAAGCCCTTTTATTCACTCATATTATGCTGTAATGGTGTGTAATTCTAAAGCTTGCACACATTTAGCCTGGATCTCTGCAGCCCCCTGGAGTCTTTGAGCTCAGGACGTTAGCCCACATTGTTCTCCATCTCACATTGCTCCAACTGATTGCTGTTGACAATGCTGGCACGGTAATGTTGAGGTTGACAGAATCATGCACATGGGTTAATCCTAATGTGCAGATTTCTGACTCACTGTCCATCAATCATAATGTGTATTATATCAGCATTACTGGCAGTAAAATGAAATGAAAAATTCATTTACTGTGCATAGGTGGGTGTTTGATAGCCTGTGTACAGTCAGAGCAGCGAATTAGCCCAACACAGTGGGGAAAATACACTTTAGTTGCTTATATAATTTTAAAAAATGGACAGTTTGTCTCTTCACTGTAAACACAAAAAAACATCCTTTGTCAAAATACTGTGTGTTTCTAACATATAACTTATAGTACAGTAGACCTAAACATCTCCAATTTGCAGTGGATGAAGTCTCAGACCACCCACTGTCCACAGTAACACTCCTGTTTAGAGACCTCTCATGCTTTATTAAAGTCTTCCCCTCAGACACCTTAACATAACCTGTACCTGCGTGACACTGCATTATCATAACTGAATAAAGATGGGTCTGAGTGAGTTGGCAGCCTGTCTATGTGCAGAGAGCACAGCACTGATCCGGACTTGCCGCTGTGTCCCTAGCAGTCTACGCATGTCTGTATGCATTGTGAGGTTAGACACACGGACACGCTGGTGTGTCTTTGTGAATGTGCCTCCATCTGTTTGCTCACTGTATGTGTGTTTCCTCTCTCAACACTTTCTCTGCTCAGGATTTTCAGCCCCCTGTAGTGGTAATGACAGGTCGCGTTGGCCCCTCTCAGACAGTTTGCTCCTGTCAAATATAGTTTCATAGTTTCAACCAGACACTTTCAGCTCCTGCTGCCCTGGGACCCTCCATCACAAACTGCAGGCCAGTCAGACATTTTGCTCACACAGCAGCAGATCTCGTTTTCCTCTGCTGGACTCCCCTTTCCTTTTTTTGAACTTTCTCCTGTTTCCTGATTTCTAATGGCTTCACACCTGTGCTGCAAAAAATGCACAAGCACACACAGCCCAAGCTAGGAATTGTCCTCCAATGTACTCATACTTGCTGTTACACAAACTTCTTAGGCCAGTACATAGCTGTGTGTTTTACATGTTTACATCAGGTAAAGATACCTTGTGAGAAGTTAAAAATAGATATTCTAATTACTTTGGGTAAGGGGCAACTAATGGGGCATTTATAAAATGCAAACCTTTCAAAAACTAAACCTTTGTGGTAATTACATTAAGGACCACATTTTGCTATGGTATCACGTCCTAACAGTCTGAACTGACTGATGTAAGCTTCCCTAAAAACAACACATAGTCTAGATTTTTAACTACACAGTTTTTGTGACATGGCAGATGGGGTGCAGCACTTTGGCGACAGTGGGAAGAAAAAGCTCCCTTTTAACAGGAAGAAACCTCCAGCAGGCTCCAGGACTGGGCGGCCATCTGCCGCAAGCGGTTGGGGTGAGAGGAGGAAGACGCAACAAAAGTCCTTACGTTGGTTATAAAGCACTTAGACACATGTGGCTGAATGAGGCACATTGTATATAGTGCTTAAGTAAAATAGGATCTCAAAATTTTGGTGACCACTTTCAGAGCAGATGCCTTAATTGTTGCATTTATACTTTTATGTACTTTGTGACTTTTGTTTCAAGAACAGAAGTCGCAAAGTGATTTAAAATCTAGCAGATTGGAGGTGATTGGCTAATTGGAAACAGGTGTGACTAACACAACACAGGTGAAACTGATTAAGGGAGGGCAGCAATCACAAAGGAGACGTCACTAAGTAAAAAAATAACATTCAGTGTAAAAAAAACAAAAAAAAACAGGAAATTACATAACAAATACCCCGCAGGTTTGACCTGGACATCCCTAAATAAATGATCCGGTTCCTTCACAGGTGGGGTCAACACACTTGGCTTTTTAAACTTGGCAGATTAAAATGAAACTACTTTCTTAGGAATAAAAAGAAAGAGAGCTTGAGGGAACAACAAGTGCACGCATTTCCTCCGAGAGTCAAAATGTGGAGTTGAATAAAAACCACAGTAACTAGTGATGATGACCTCATCATGCTGCATTATCCTGCAGTGGTCGCAGACCAAAGTATTATTACTACATATCACAGCTGTGCTGTGTGCTGTGCACACAGCTTGAGCCTGTATTTTTTTTGCTGCAGGTATCACATGAAGCAGTGATTTTTTTTTTATGCATCCGGAGTTTTGTTTCTCTATTTACAGCGTCTCAGCCAGGTTTGTCGAAGCTGTTGTGATGAATGCATAGGAGATACAGGAGGCCTGACACATAGATCCAGCAGGCTGATCATTAACAGAAACAGATTCATGAGGAGAAGCAGCAGAGAGCTTAGGAGAACGAATATAAATGTCCTCGTATATGTGCTGGATACACTATTTATATGAGTGAGTGGCTGCCTGAGAACCATATTTATTTCTTTTTTTCCAGTCGTACATTAATCCACCCACAAATCCCTACCATCTTAAATCACATATAGAAGCAGAAAGGGGAGGGGGAGGGTACGGCACAGTTGTTCATTACAGCCTTTCTTCTTTGTGGAGGTAGCTTGATGGCCACTGTTTCCATGGTAACTGCTTGAGCAACCTCTGCCCACAACATCTCAAAAGATCAGAGATGTTATTTTTAAAGAAGCATGAAAGAAGATGATTTCTGAAGCCCCAGGGAAACAAATTCTCGCACAGACGTGGTCGACCATTAGCGAATGTTGGGAGTCATTTTTGATGAAATGCACGGCAAAGGGCCTTGACATCTGCGTGTTTGTGTAGGACTTTAATAGCAGCTATGCCATTACAGAGTTCAACAGACACTGAAAAACAATGATACTCACATCCTGTACATCCCGAGTTTGTTCCAAACGAACAAGACGGTGAGTTTCGGAAACGTTTTAACTTCTTTTGCGCAGTTTTCTCAGCTTGTAAAGTTTATGAAAACATAAAAATATAATACTCACTGTTTTTATCGCTTTCTCATCGGTAAGGATTTTTTCAACTTGTGATATATTTGCAGCAAAATTATTCATTTACTGCTGTGTTCACCAATAATGTGCCACTAGTGCCTAAAAGTTGTTGCCCTGCTGTCATGGTATTTAAAATATTAAAATTTCCATCTGCGCAGGCTTTAAAGTTCAAACACAAGGTTCATTGTTGTTTTGTTTATATTTAGTTATACATTTATGACAGGGTGAGGTGTTTGTCTGAGTTTACTTTTCCCTTAATTTTGTGTTACTATATACCAAATTAATAATAAACTTGTGTCATTATGTTTTCATCTAACACTTTTTTTGCTCTTCTTTCTTTCACACCCTCCCCTCCAGATAAGCCTCATTTAATGTGAACTTGAATCTGAATACCTCACTCACACGTTTGATTTAATTTCCGATGTAATGTGTCTTTTTCCACATGTACTGGACTCAGCAGGACTTGGCTCAGACAATAAGAGTCTCTCTCTCGCTCTCTGTTCTCATTTACTGTGTCTGGGGTTGATTTGTCACCCCCTCCCCCCTCTTTCTTGATGAGGGACTTCAGATGAGTGTATACAGCAAATCCTATGTAGCGCTGCAGGATCCTCAGTGGACACACTTGCCAGCGTGTGTTTCCATGGAGACGCAATTTGTTCACGTGCCCCTGCAGCTTGTGTCATTGACTTCAATTAGTGCAGAAGGCCATCTTGCCTGAGCACATACTTACACAGAGAGCCAGCCTCAAAGGTGGGAGAAAATTGTCAGAGGAGATCTAAGAGCTTGGGATCTGTCCGAGACTGCTTTACAGGACTGCGGAAAGCTTTGTGGCGTAACGGCATTCATTTAAATACTGGGACATTGTCAAAACAAACAAAAAAAGACTCTTGGGACTAAAGCTGCAGCAATCAATGGAAACTGTAGAGCCAATCATGTATACTTTATGTCAGTAGCTACAACAAGCATTCTTTTAAAATTTAAGTAGGTGTTTTTTGACTGCTTAACCCAGAAATAAAGACTGCTATAAAGAAAAGACCTAGATATAGATTTCTGGTGCTGGATAAAGGAGGCAGGGTTCACCAACAAAAAGCGATGTCGTAATAGCTGACTATCAAATCCAAAAATTAAACATGAGTTCAAAAGTAATTCAATTTCTAGAGCAGAAGTAATCAAAAATGCAGGGACAAACAGGACTTTACAAAAATGGAGCATACAGAAGAACATATGCAAGACTATGGAGGCAAAACGACAAATGGCGAGCTGAGTACATATAAACGTAAGGCTAAATGAAATAACAGTAGTACTACTGGTGCCCATCAAACTACCAGTGCTCATGTTAGGGAACAGTGTCAACACAACAAAATGCATAAAACAGGCATGGTTGGCAACACTGACTACACTGAGAGCACAGCTTGCACTTTGTGTTTGATTTGAGGCAACATTATGGAGATTAAACTCAACTGCTATACAACTTATCACACTATGTGCACAGAGTACTATATGAGAGTGTAATCTGAATTGAGACTTGTAAGGTGAAGGGATCTAAATAGCTTATCGCTATAGTCAATAAGGAGGTTTATGCTACAAGCTAAATTTAAGCCAAGTTTAAGTGCTTTCTTGTGTATATTCAGTGCTTTAACTGTCACACCCTAATCAAGTGTCAGGTATAGATAAGTCCAATGTCTTAGCCAAGGATACTCCTGTTGCCATTATTTTTGTATGTATTTGGCGTTTTATCGAAGTGAATATCCTCTAGACACATGTGACATCTGTTTTATTCAACACAATGTCAGGATATTCTGCTCAAAATTAAAAATGTTAACCTTCAGCAGTACTGAAACAAAAATGGTCAGAAACATGTGCCATCTGGTAGATAAAGCAGATCACTGCATGTATACAAAGTCTGGCCTGCTTTTAGAGGAAATGGTGAAATATCAAAGCTCAACTGTTGTTGTTTTCCCTCTGGAGGCCATGGTAATCTATCCTATCCCTCTATCCAAAAATGCCCACGCTCCAACTTTAAAATGAATTAGTCCACCTTAAAGAAAGGTGAAGGCTGTCCCAGGTTTCATTTGCCAGAAGATAATTTCTATTTCCATGTAGACAGACAAAAACATTATTGGCAAATTGGCAGGATGTGTCTTTAAAGTGATTCAACCTTGACTATCCCAACTCATTACAAGCACACTCCCAAGCTGCATCTGTAATTACTGTGAGCAGGTGCATTACTCAGCCTCATCGCCACAGAGTTGGAGATTTAATTTAGAGATGCTGCCCGGGATATTAACCCCGCTAATTACCACAGCGAGCTCTACGTTCAGCCACAGGGATGAAACGTTGTGGACCTCAGGGCGCGGAAAAGCACACAATTACTTTCTCTTTTATTCAGAGGGGAGCACAGGTGGGGAGGACGTGGTGTTTGCACAGAGGAATTGAGCTCTTGTGGGCAAATTGTGCGAAAACCGTGGAAAACCGCTTCTTTTTTGTACGGATGGATACACAGGAACAGAGGTTTTTGAAGTTAAAGCGGAAAATTAAAGTTAGTCAGTCAGTTTTTCTCTGGTGATGAGCTCAAGCATGTCCACTATTGTTGTAATAAGAAACATGATTATGTTATTTAGCTGACTCAGAAAATTATTTTTATTTATGGTATGTACACTGTTGTTATTCCCAAACTTTTTTCTGCACACCCAATGCACTGAACACACACGGTCACATAACACTAGATTGATTCATTGATGATAGGCAGTCCTGTTTAACCTGTCAGCCCTTTGAAAAACATATCCACTTTCTATCTGGGCAGAACCATGTGTCACTTTTATTTAGCCTTGCTGCACTCTCCCCTCCCACTCATTCCCATCCTCTAAAATGTGCACCATAGCCCCGTCTATCACCTGCTGCTTTATCCTCCTTATTTTTCTAAAACTCAGTAGCAGTGGTTAGCATGCATGTATACTGATAAATACCCTATATGGACAAAAAGAAAAGGAAAACTGCATGGCATGGTGTTTCATTTTATAGCCTGGATAGCAGAGGATCAGTCTGTGAGAGCCTCAGCACTCACACACTGCACCTAACCCCTACAGCACCTCCTGTAGATGGTGGTCCAACAGAAGGGAAGGCCCATCTCTTCTTTAGCTGGGCCCCATTTGCTAGGCCCTGGCCACCAGGTGCTCTCCCTCACTCTTGAGGCTTTACTTCAAGATTATGGACAGAATTTCTAGGCTTACCCAGATGGCTCCTAGTGAACAAGAGACCTGCATTATTTCTAATGTACAGCAGGGGGCAACTCTACAGGCTTATTGATTTCAATTGACTTGTTACCTCAGTAAATATTTTCTTAATACGTTTGTGGTTTAATTAATTTCAAGTCTGACTTAAAAAGGTGTGACACGTACTTTGCATATTTTAGATATTTAGAGTTAAATACATGAAACCATACGAGTGTTCTCGGTTTAGCAGCATCTTATCCTGTTTCACCTGGTTTGAAAATAATCATGACAGCACCCAAATGCTCCACTTAAAATTTCAAAATGGAGCGCAGAACTCAGTGTCTTGCCATCTTTTATATACAGTGCATGCAAGGAACAAATCTACATACAGATTTCCACGTTTATTTGTGACATTCTGCACATACCAAATAATTTATTTGAAACTAAACTTAAAATACGAATTTAAATCAAATAAAGTAGCTTTTTATATAATCATTTGAAATAGATTTTTTTCTAAAGACTGGGTTTGCCAAGAGAACAACAAGGAATTAAACAGACAAATGATTCTGCCAAAAACTACAAATGAGTGAAGTATCCAGTTCGTGTGGAATAAAGGATCAAGGGCAGAACAGGTACAATTCCAAACGCTCGTCAGTGCAAATTTAACGGGGAATGATCACACTGATCCCTTTAAAAAAAGCTGTAATTCCCTCAGATCTCACAATTTTAGGTCCCTCTGAATGTAAGAGGATGTAGAGCTTGATGACACATTCAGTCACTGAGCAGAATTTAAAAAAACAAACAAACCTCAATTTATTCATCTTGAAAGTAAAATATAATCCACAGAAAGTCCAAGAACAACCTGTCAAAAAGGGCACTGCTCTGTCCACAATAACTCCTTCTCACTAATGAGCCAAAATGTAAAATACAAAAAAGAAACAGTCAACATGTGTAAAAAACCAAAAAACAAAACAAAACCCAACAACGAACTTTGAAACTGCACATATTTGATTACTTGCTCTTGCTCAACCTTTTCTTCTCTCACACAGTCTCAAAACACTGTGGCATTTTTTATTTCATGTGCATCTGCGTCAGAATTTTTCCTTTCATTGGAAAACAGAATAGGGTGATAGCTGCCCTGTGATCTTTTATTCATCCATTCGTCCTCTTCTCCACACTCCTCGCCTCCGCATCAGGGAGCTCAGCATCTGACAGCCCTCACTGAAAACCACCAGCTGGAGTGACAACAAGAGGAGAGAAGGAGGTATAAAAAAACGAGAGCAGAGAAAGTGTGTGTGTGTGTGTGTGTGTGTGTGTGTGTGTGTGTGTGTGTGTGTGTGTGTGTGTGTGTGTG
>NW_005187522.1:979408-983251 GCF_000239375.1 Pundamilia nyererei
TGTGTGTGTGTGTGTGTGTGTGTGTGTGTGTGAGTGAGTGAGTGAGTGAGTGAGTGAGTGAGTGAGAGAGAGACATGGACAAAAGGGCAGTTGGGGGCAGAATGTGATGACAGCAGCCCGGCCCTCGAAGCAGAGCAGATGGTTAGGACAGGACTGGCTATGGTTCCAGATCAAAACCTCACCTCTCAAAAGTCACAAGCTTTGAAGAAAATGAACTTTTGGGTTTCAGCTCACTTTGTCCTGTTTTATATTTATCCTCTTTTTGAAAATGTGAAGTTCCTGGAATACATTTTTAGACATTCGCGGATTAGATATGTAGTCATTTGAACATCAAGAATGACTGTCGCTATATTTACTTTATTTTTTATGTTATTATTAAAAATAAAAGCAGAGGCCATTATTAGACATGCTAGTTAATCAAAGCATGTAGTGATGTTATGTGATGCTAAGAAAGTACACGACTCTCTCTCTTCATAGTCAAAGGTTTTACATATAAATGCATAAAAAAAGTAATCTGGTCCTTTGCGGGTCAAGTTAAATGCAACCTTCGACTTGCATAGTAACTCAGTGCCCTTAATCAAATTTATTTATGATTAACTGATCATCAGTAAGTGTGATTACTTCTATAATAGCAGACATCTTTAGCAGTTTGCAGGTCTGGAGCATTCACATACTGTCAAGGTTAGCAGTGATCTTAGAGAAGCAATTATTGCTACTCATTCTAGGAAGTATTAGAAGTCCAAAGACATGCAGCTTGTGGGGATAGGTTAATTGGATAATCCAAATTGCCACTAGGTGTGAATGGTTGTGTGTCCCTGTGTGTTAGCCCTGCGACAGACTGGTGACCTGTCCAGGGTGTACCCCGCCTTTCGCCCTATGACAGCTGGGATAGGCTCCAGCGACCCTGAAAAGGATAAGCGGAAGCGAATGGATGGATGGACTCAGCGGTCCTTTTGCTCTATTTTCACCTGTAAAGCAGGAGTTGCGTAGGCGGTTTACCCTGGTGCAGGTGTGCCGCGGCGGTCAGTGGAAGAATCCGCGAGTTTCTCTGTGAATTTCCCATTACGTCGTAGCGCACTCGGTACTTGCTTGGAAGTTTAGGGGGGGTTTCGCTTTAAAAAGAAGTTTTCTTCCCACGCACAACTGACGCTAATGTTTTTGTCACTTTTTATGGAATCAAACTTAAAGGAAGGTCAGTACTTCCACGCTTTAAACGCTGCACGCTCATACTCTCTCCCGCACTCCATATATTATCCACTGTTGATCTGCAGACAGCTGTTGTCACAAACGTCGCACTTGCTTAGTCACTGTCATGAGACATTCTCGCAAAAAAAAATCACGGTTTTAGTAACGCAGCATTCCTACGGGAAAGTAACGGTAATCTAATTACCGTTTTTGCAATAGTAATCCCTTACTTTACTCTTTACTTGAAAAAGTAATCGGATTACAGTAACGCGTTACAAGTAACGCATTACTGCCCATCTCCAGCCACCACACAGCATAACATTATATGCCAGTTAGCCCAAATTCAGTAACATTACAAATATTGCTGCTGTTTAGTTTTCTGTCCTTATTTATGTGATAGCAGAACTGTATGTCTTCGTTTTTCAGAAATCCATCAGTCAGAACGTGCTATATCATTGTTAGATCAAAGCTACTCCCTGCTAACATTTAATGCTGTTAAACGTCATGAAACCTGCTTTTAATGGATGCCTGGATGTTAAACTTTATTGTTACACCTGGTAGGGCAGCCACAGTGATTATTTTATTAAAGATGAAAGAATTTAGAAATTTGAGTTTGGGAACTGAAGAAGAATATTGGACCTGAAAGCGTCTAATGGCGTCAGACATAAGAGGCAGATTGTTACTAGATGTGGCTCTACAAACTACTCAACTATGGGGTGTACTTAATTTTTCACGCGGTGCTACTATATTTTGTCTTAGCTTTGTTAAATAAAAATATAACACAGTGTAAGATGTCATGAGTCATAATTCATCTAATTTTAAAACCTGGCAAACACTAGATCATTTTTTGTTATATCCTGTATAAAACCTTTTTGCCATGGCTGTATATGGTTTGTGGATCTTTTATTAACATTTTTCCATTGAAACTCTTGGACTGCATCAAACATTTTAACTTATTCTTCAATTCATTGTTTTGGTTTTACCACCCACGGTTTTACTGTTTCCATCTCACCGCGCTCACCAGAGGCATTGGCCTCAATCCCTCAGGTGCTGGAAACCTAAGCCTATTTTTTCCTTCATGAATCAAAAAAAATTATTACCAAAGACCACCATCTGATTGACCCATAGTTTGGTTTAGAAAAAAGGCAAAAAAAATCTTCTGTGGGCTGAGAACATAATATAGCTCAACTTCACTTGAAGAAGGAACCACCTGTCTGCTTCATCTAATTTATTAAATTATTTCATCCACTAATCCTATTTGTCTGTCTCTTTGTCTGTTTTCTATTTTCTGACTTTATCTGCCCTTTTTCATTTTTTCATTCAAATCATCTCAGCACCCAATTCCAAATTCAACCCTCACAGATGAGAGCTCTGCTTATTTCATCACGGCTTCTATGTTTTGTCGAACATTCACATCAGTGAAATGACATCGGAAATTTCCAGCATTTCCTGGTGCCTGTAAAACACACTTCTTGTATCCATAATTTCGTATTATCGTATTATTGTATCATTTTTTATTGTATCTTATTAAAACTGCTACTTGTCTTAATCTTACAATCTTAAAACAGGTCTTAATTTGGCTTAAATTTTGGGGCCTTGCTTTTCTCCTGATATAAGGCAGAGATGCCCCAGTAATGTTTCTGTGAGAAGCAGATTTAGGTCCCCACAACATGATTAAATCCTGACTCACACACAAGTCGCCGAGCCCCAAGTTGCCATGACAATCTGATGAAAAGGACTCGTGATTGAATGGCTCCGGTGAAAAATGTACATGTGCTTTGATTTGATTGCAACAGATTACCATTATTTCAGCTTTCACATAACAGACAGTGATTATTAATTCTGATGAGTACCCAACCAGTTTAAATTTGCTGTAAATTGTAGCGCCATAAGTGTGGCTTCACTGTTTCTGAGGGTGGTTTTGGGAATAAACATATGATTATTTGTTAATATTTAAAAGGAAAGCGAGACATTGTGAATATAAGTCTGTGTGGGACACATATTATATGTGAAATGCATCATCTGAAAACTGTAACATAAACCAGAAATGTAAGAATTCTGATACCAAGTATCAGGAGGGGTTAGACTTGATCTAACCTGTAACCCATAAAAGAAATGATGCTCACTCTGTATATTGTGTGTATTTAGAGTAAAATATGTATAATATCTTATGACTTATTAAAATAGATGCATCACAGTATGAGCAGCACAGGGGTTCATTAGATCCATTAGATGGTGACAACAGTTTTAGAGAAAACTGATAACCATAAGGTCAGGGACACAGTGCTGACTACATATTAATATTTGAATAGAAAGGGAAAAAATGTTTTCTCTAAATTTTGTTTTGCTTGTTTTTGAGTTTGCTTATAGGATATTTGATTTTTCTATATGATATTTGGGTTTGAAGACAGGACCCAAATGCAGACACTTGAGACAGGACTGGACTTAACAAAAAGCAGAGCTGTTTATGTAAGCTGGATGAAAACCACGCACGAATACAAAACAAAAGGCAAAAGGAGACAAAAACTAACGATAACCTAAACTGGGAAGTACTAGTAGCATGGAAACATGGAACATAGGTGAGACACATGGAGGGAGACAAACTGACGCTCCAGCAAGAGACAAAGGGGAAGTGACACAATAAATACACAGGCAGGT
>NW_005187522.1:989602-997654 GCF_000239375.1 Pundamilia nyererei
TGGAGGGGACCGGTCCCTTCTTGGGGTCCTTGGGGATCAGGACCGTCCTGATCCCCAAGGATCAGATATGGGAGAGAGGGATAAAAGGTCAGAGACACATCTACACAAAAACACACACATCTCTGTGCAGATTAATGAAGTTATGAAGTTGAGGAGGAAGGTAAATAAACACCTTCTGAGATAATAGCAAGCAACATCTCTTATGCATCGTAACTGGTAGGAACTAAGAAGGGAGAAAGAGAAAAAAATCTGGAAGATATGTCAACATTATGAAAGCTCACACCACCACCAAAATGGTCAAACATGATGGTTGTTAATAATTTGAGTTTGGTGATGTAAAGTAACTCCCAGCACAGCTCCACCCCTCTTCAGCCTAAGTAGATGTTTATTTAACTGAACCCTTTTTAGATTATTTGTCTCTCTGTGTTAGCCCTATGATACATCAGTGACCCATCCAGGGTGTGGGATGGATGAATGGCCTGGAATAGTTTATGTTTCTGTATGACAAAAAGGGGGTCTGAAATCAATTATTTTTTTAATGAGCATGTTTAATTCGTGCCGTACTTTGTGAGTATTTTTGACTTCCTACCTCTATATAACTGCTTGGAGTTGCTGTAACATGACTCAGCCACAGCAGATGAGGTCAGGACACACAGTCTCAGCTCTGGTGACCTTTAAACTGTAAACTGTCTGAACAGTGTACACTGTATAGCACTCAGCTCTCGTGATGTATGCATTACTTCAAAGCACACTTATCATGTAGTCCTTTAAAAATGTATTTAACCATTCATAATTACGCATTCTGCACACAGCCAGCACTACTTTCTTTGTTGAACTTTTTCATGCATACTACTTTGTGCTTTTAAAGCCCTTTTTGATTTACTTGTCCTCTGCCGTGTCTTAGCTCACCAGAGTCTGTGCTCATCGCAGGCTGCCAAACATTTCATGCTTGCTCGCATCGCTAAGCTTCAGAATTGCACGGCATGTCTTTTCTTCAGCTATCCAAGCCAAACATCTGTGTGTGCATGTCCATAGGACGGAACTTATTACATGCTTGTGGGCTGGTGCCTTTTGTGGTACATTTTCTCATTTAAAAAATATGTTATGCCTAATAATGTCTTTGCATGCAGGCTAGAACCAAACATGTATCACATATAAGCTTTCACATACTGTATGACTCTGAGAAATTGTAGACTGGCTTAAACTTTTGTTAAGTACCATGGCAAACTGTTTTTCAGGAGAACCTTAAGAGAAAATGATACCATATTTGTATTATAAAATGTTTAACTCATTCTTGTTTGCAACATGTGAGCTTGATTACACTACTGCCATTTAGTTTCAGTGTGCTTAAAAGAGACACACACATTTGTTATCTATGTCTCTGTCCATGTAGTCTGAATTTAAAATGTTCAAAATGACACACCCTATTTAAAAAATATTGGGGGCCACAGCCTAAGCAGAGAGGCTCAGACCTCCATCTCCCCAGCCACCTCCACCAGCTCATCCTGGACTATACCAAGATGTTCCCAGGCCAGCCAAGAGGTAATCTCTCCGGCATATTATGGACTTTCCTGGGACCTCCTCCCCGGAACCTCCTCCCTGCTCATAACATCTCACTCAGGAAGCAGCCAAGACGTATCATACTCAGACAGCTCAGCTGGCTCCTTTTGATGTGGAACAGTCGCATCTCTGCCCTGAATCCCCCTGAAATGATTTCACTCCTCATCTTATCATTGAGGAAGAGGCCAGCCACCCTTTAGAGCAAACGAATTTCCGACTCTTGTATCGATGATCTCATTACAACACTACCCAGACTGCTCGTGACCATAAGCAAGCGTAGAAATATAGATCAACAGGTAAACTTACAGCTTTGCTTTTTATTATAACACTTTTCATTTCTAATGTTTATCTAAGAGCTTTAGTGACTTCAGTTACTGTTGTTTAAGATTAGTCACAGCCATATTAATGTGTTTTTTGTACCATCTGGAGTACTATTTTCTTTCTTTTAGCTGGCCAAACAAGTACAGTTTGTCTTGTGCTTCCAATTTTTCATGCTTCTCATCAGTTCAATTACACAAAATTATAGGATTTTGTAAGAAATGGCCCAGTCATTGTGAATTTAACAGGTAGGTAATTTGATTTGGGCTGTTTAACATGGTTCACTGTCCAACTTTATTTCTCCACGCCAAGTTTATTTCATGATGTTGATGTCAACTCGATGCATGTCAGAAAACAAAAGCATCTTGATGACTCAAAATATTTTAAAAAAGCTCTCTAATGAAATGAAACAGCAGTTCATTAGCTTTTTTTTTTTTTAGAGTTTGCCTGGTATTAGCTAACTAGCAGCTACATATCCAGCGGCTGGTCTGAGTTAAGCCTACACACCCATTATCCAAAAGTAATGACTTTTATGAGCCGAGCCAATTATGGCTACAGGGTTGACTTAGCTTGCTGAATGAACAGCTGAGAATAATATTAGATTAGCTATGAACTACATTCCAGTGGCTAAATAAGTGACTGACATTGGCCTGATCCCTTCTTAGATCCTAGCAAGGCCATTTAATTATTTTATTTTATTACAATTGTGCAGGGGGCCATCAGATCTTTGACAGGTTTAGAAAATCATGATTTCAAAGTGACCTTTGCATTTCATACCTTTACGTTATAACCCTCCAAGTTCTATCTTCAGCAATTTGTAGCTAATCAGGTTGCTGGAATTCAGAGTCTGTAAACAAGCAGATATTCTGATTGATGTGATGAACTTTTTCCATTTTTTTTTTATACTTTTGCAGTTCTTGTAGTTTAACTTTTAACTTTTCATTTTAACGTCCTGTTCAGCCATTCATTTCTGCCTCCTGCTTGTACATTTGTACATGCAAAGGGGTTCATTTTAATCTGGTCTATTTAACTGACAGAACTGTGAGTTGCAGTGTGACTCAAGCTTTGAGAAAGGGATCCGATTCTTGATTGCAGATTCTTGAGCAGAGTCTGTGTTTATGTGTTGTATTAACATGCACTTAGACACAAAGAACCAGGGTTTTTGACTCTTACATTACTTTCTAAATCGTGTTTGCTTGTTTGATTATCTTTTGAGAGATCTAACGGAAGAGACTGACATCTCAGTTCTGCACATTACCAACAAGTAGTTTATATACAGAGCACCTCAGATTCTTTTGTCTCCATGACAACTGTGAATTTTGTGTCTTGATTTTTCTGAAGCTGTGGGAGCCACATCCATACAGAACAGCGCGTTGCTGCCAAAATCTGCTCCTGTTTAAAACTGCTTGGTTTCGGTATGTTTCATAATCATACTTGGATTGTATCTGGTATAGATAACCAGTTGAATGCATATTAATATGGTAATTAGCAGAATACTGCATTGTATAATTAAAGAAGTAATATGATACTGCCTGGCACTAAAACAAACAGTTTCACTGTTTTCCAAGTTGAAAACCATAAAATTTGTTGTTTTCAGTTGTTGCTGAATTTTGTTGGATGATAGCTTTCTGAATTAAGCTGAAATCTGTATAAGGTTGAAATTGATCTCTGTTTCTAAGATCTAATGGATCTCTGTTTTTAAAAAATATATGACCATCATTTTAAAGCTATTAATAGCATGACTGAATCTTTCAATAATCCTGCCTCCTTTCACCAATATAGTTAATGCGAACTAAATACATTAAAAATGCCAAACAATACCCCAAATCATACTGTTAAATTTCATGACTTATCAAAAGTACTGGGAAATGTATTTCTTTTTTGCTGATTGGAGATAAGCTAATGAGGTAATTTCGCATAATTAACTGCTTTCTGGCAACAAGTTCAAAGCTATTCTGAGGAACTGGACTCATTTGCTTTTCCCTGGCATTCAGCTTCTCTTTCAGTTTGATAATTTGTCAGGAGGTAGGTCATTTGGTTTTTGCCTGCTGACTTTGAATACAGTCCAGGATTTATACACAAAGACTGCTGAAAGAATGCCATCCTGACTGAAATAACCTTTGTGGTGGAGAATGTCTCTTGTAATTAAACTGCAGAATCAAAGTTCAGCTGTGTGATGAGAAAGTATCAAGTCTTAGGATTAGCAAGTGAAAGGTCTTCAAACAACAGACTCATGGTCAAAAAGAAATGCATCAAGGAGGCCAATAGCCTCTGTGTCAAAAGCAGAAAGAAGCTTTTAGTCTAATGTAAGAACCCTTTTATTGGGTATAATGTGGAAGAGTCCATTAAGTCTAAATTTACATGTAAGGGGATAATAAAATCAATAGACATCCAGTACTTAACTACCTAGGATACATATGAGGATGTGTGTAGATAAATCATTAAAATTAGTAGGTGTTAATATCTGACAGGAAAAAAGTGATACATTATGCAAAGATTTAAAACACAGTAATTAATAATGAGCTTTTTCTAAAAAGCTCAGGAAAGCTGAAAATGTAAAAAATCCACATGGGTCAAGAAGATTAACTCTGCAGGAGCTGGCAACATAAAAAAAGAGAACAGTCTGCAAATGCTTGCACCTCAACACCTGAGCACAGCTTAGTCTGGAGATCCTAAAATCCCTGTTTAGAAGGGTTTTGTTTTAGACTGTTTGCCATATTAATTTAACCTGTTAGCATTAACATTTGCTTATTAGTTTAAAAGAATAATGGGAACTTCTGAAACTGATTTGTCAACTGAAGTAAAACTCAAATCAAAGTGATGATTTTGGATCCCCTTGACTTTGATGAGTTGCTAATTTATTACATTCATTTTTTCTTCCACTTCCACTGGGACCTGCTGTGATAAGGCAAAGGGTCAGGGCTAAAACATAGACAGAGACATACATTAACACCTATAGTCCAGGGATAGTCAACTCCAGGCCTCGAGGGCCAGTGTCCTGCAGGTTTTAGATGTGTCCTTGAGCCAACACAGCTGATTTAAATGGCTAAATTACCTCCTCAACATGTTTTGAAGTTCTCCAGAGGCCTGGTAATGAACTAATCATTTGATTCAGGTGTGTTGACCCAGGGTGAGATCTAAAACCTGCAGGACACTGGCACTTGAGGCCTGGAGTTGCCTACCCCTGCTATGGTCAATCCAGAGTAACATAACATGTATTTTTTTGTCAGTAGAATGAAGCCAGAGTACATGGAGAGAACCCACATTTGACAGAAGGGAGCCCACTTAAATTCCACACAGATAGGCCCCAGCTGGTGGATTCAAACCCAGCGCTTTCTTGCTCTAAGGCAGGGGTGCCCAATCCCAGTCCTCGAGATCTACTATCCTGCAGCTTTTAGATGCATCCCTACTCCAACACAGCTGAATCAAATGGTGTGATTACCTCTTCAGCATGCCATCAAGTTTGGCAAAGGCCTGATAACAAGCCATTCAGTTGATTCAGGTGTGTCAGAAGAAGGATGCGTCTAAAAGCTGCAGGACGGTAGCTCTCGAGGACTGGGATTGGGCACCCCTGCTCTAAGGCAAACCCATGCACCACTGTGCTGCCCAGTTGTAGATTTAAATGGATAAAATAAATAACATTTGCTTTAATCATATGGAATGTGCTGTTAAAACTTTGGCTGGAGTCCATGCCTGGCTAACTAAAGTGTGTATGTAAGTGGTAAGATGAAAAAGGTTTTGAGGCCTGTTGAACACAAAGGATCGTGGGAATCCAACTAGTGCCTCTGGTAACTTTCATGAGTCAAGATTGCATGTGGTATCACCTGATCTGCATCGAGACCTGTGTTACACAGTTTTTCATCTCTTGAAAGTGCAATTTGTACCCGGTCAAAGTCTCTGAGGATCTCTGTTAATAGATGACCAACCGTTGTGTTGAGGATTGTTCTGCTATCTCAAAGCCAGAAAGATCAGAGGGGTGACCATCAGCAGTGCCAGTGATTTTCTTGAGGTTCATTTGTAGACCATTAATGTTTCTCCCAGGCCCAATGCAGTCTACTGCTACAACATCCTGAGACGCCTGAGGGAGGGAACTTAAACTAAGACACGACAGTATGCAAGATTTTTGGCACCAACACAAATGTTACTCCCTCCCACCTAGCTCACCAGATTTGGCTCCCTGTGAATTCATGCTCTTCTCCCAATTTTTGATACAGTGTAGGATATTCAGCATGTGACGCAGATGGTGTTTAATGCGCTTTCTAAATAGGACTTCCAGTGAGTGCTCCAGGCGTGACAGGAGCCCTGGAGTGGTGTATTGCTGCGCAAAATGACTAACAGCCAACTTTATATTAGGTATGGTTTTTGCTTTAATGGATGCAGTCAATGAGCTTTTTGACTGCAGCTTTTAAATGCATAATCTCGATGGTATTCAAGTATAAGACCACATTAAAAAGTTCAACAACAATCTCTCCATCTAATAAATATGGAATCAAGCTGTCACTCTAGCAAAAATGTGTTCTGCAGCAATACAAGAACCTGCAGCTCACCAGCTCATTTTATTAATGAGGCACCTATAGTCCAGGGATAGTCAACTCCAGGCCTCGAGGGCCAGTGTCCTGCAGGTTTTAGATGTGTCCTTGAGCCAACACAGCTGATTTAAATGGCTAAATTACCTCCTCAAAATTACCTCCTAGGTAGTCTGATAGCAGACTACCTAGATGGAAGCAACTCTGAGAAAGGCTACGTTCACACTGCAGGTCTTAATGCTCAATTCCGATTTTTTGATCAAATCCGACTTTTTGTCTACGTGTTCACACTACAAATAAAATGCGACAGCAAACGCGCTCTAGTGTAAACGCTCAAAGCGGCCCGCATGCGCAAAAGAAGACTTCACACACAACGCGCTCTGTTTAGACCCAGAGCAAACAGTATTGTTTGATAGATGGCCCTTAATATAAAGAGTTCGGACTTTATGTTTCCCTATTTTTGCTTTAAGTTATTTCGTTATTTACATAATAATGTAAATAACCTAATAATGATCCTTATTGCTGTTTTAGAGAGGAGCAGTGCTTCAAAGGATAGCTGCAGATTTCTGTCAGAATCTGCAGATTATACAGTACAAATAAAATGTTCACGTTTCTCCAACATTGTCTTCCCAACAGTTTCACTGATATCTACACGGGATGGCCAGAGAAGCGTTCGCGATGTCTTCTCTGGCGCTGATAATTGGCATCTGTCTTGTGTCAGTGACGTAAAAGACGGATTTAATGCGACCTGACCGTTCAAACAGCAGTCGCTTTCTAAAACATCGGATATGTATCGGATTCAGTACCACATACGAAAGTGACCCAGATCGGATTTGAAAATATCGGATTTGTGCCATTCACACTGTCATACCATGATCGGATATGGGTCGCATAGGGTCAAAAAAAATCGGATTTGATGCGCTTTCGCCTGCAGTGTGAACGTAGCCTAAGACACACGAGAGTTTCCTTTGAATTTGTCGATATAAAGCAGCCGCATCACTGAGCGCTAAAAGCAATCCAAATTCTTTCATCTCCAATAAATAATCAGTGTATCTGTTCACTCAGGTGTTTTATAAGAATTAGATATTAGCAGGTTAGCTTGCTAGTTTCTATCGAGATGATGTAGACCACTTTCTGACTGAAAGATTTTTAGGAAAAAAAACAACCCTCAAGTGTACAGCTCTGCTGTCACTTTGGACATAAATAAAGAACAACAAACTAAACGGCAGTGGTTTTTGTTGGTTTCTGAAGTTAGGCTAGCTGACATATAATAGTCTGCTACCTGGTGGCTATGGTTAGGATAATATAACAACATTAGCACATTCGAGATGGAGACTGAGGGTTTACGTTTTTGCCCTAAGTAAATGTCAAACTGAGTTTTTCAAATCGACAGAGAGAAATGCACACACATGGCAGGACACTGAAAAATAAATTAAAACTTTGAGTTTAGTCATTAATAATCTCGTGCATGGTGTTACGTTTCGGTGTTGTCAGTGTTTTGTTTTTGCGTGACTGTCATGTATTTCCTGCTTTACTTTGAAAGTCTGTGTTATCTTAGTGTGTTCAGTTTACGCTTCCTTGTCTTGTCAGGTCTAATTTGCCCCAGCTGTGTTTCCCTCCTGTGGTCCATTCCCTGATTACTCCTTCT
>NW_005187522.1:999009-1000219 GCF_000239375.1 Pundamilia nyererei
TTGTCGATACTTTCGTTTTTGGATTTTGGTGGTGAGCTTTAGTGGGGGGGTTTTTGTGTGTTTTTTTTTAATTTATTTTTACTTTTTTCGTGTTGCACTCCGGTTGCCTAGGCCGGGTCCGTGGGACCGCTCCAGTGTAACAATGGTTTGGATGACTCTCTATGAAAAATTTGTGATCTTGAGCTTCTTATCCTCAATAACTTCTTATTCAATCTGAGAAAGATTCTTTTCTGAAGCTTTCAGTTATTTAGTGTCTGGCAAACTGTGAGCCTGTGGCCTTCTTTATATTTATTAAAACAAGATAAAAACTATTACACACAATAAAACAACAATAGCCTCAATGAATGCAGTAGGACCCAAAAGTTGGGCTGATAATCACTTAAGAAGCAGATATTAAAGAACTGTGGTAGCTTGAGGTGGGTAGATTGTATCAATAAATAGTATCGATACCAACTCAGGTATTGGTATTGGATTAATATTAGTGCAAGAGGATCAATACTTTGTTTCTATCCTCTAAGTTCAGTATATGTCAATAACACCAAAGCTAACCCTGTCTTTTCTTGGTATTGGATCAATACGAAAATTTTCAATATCGCACACTACTATTGATAGCAGCAACATTTTTGGGTGGTGCTTCTCAGACGCAGAGACAGGGACCTTTCATAATTTAAACCAGAATGAATGCACTAAAATATAGAGAGGTCCTTGGGGTAAAAACCTCCTCCACAGTGCAGCAACCTGAGACTGAGGTGACAGTTTACCTATCAGCACAACTGTGAATCACATCATGTAGACAAGGCTGGTGTGACTTCAGGGCAAGTCTCTAACTGTCTTTGAGTGGCCGAGTCAAAGCCTTTAGATGATCTGTGGAGAAGTCTGGAGACTGCAGTTCACACATGCGTCACATCCAGTCTGACAGGATCTGCCAGGAAGAGTCCAGCTGTGCAAAACCTGGGAACAAATTTCAGTTTTTTTACTTTTAGCAAATTTGCAGAAAAAAAAGGAGTCGTGTTTTCACTTTATTATTCGGTATCTAGTAGTAAATTAACAGTGAATTTATAAACAGACACACTCCAAATATGGCAAATGTTAGCCAGGCAAATCACTCTGAGGCTAACGTTCAAGGTTCTTTATTTGTCACATGCATAGTTATACAAGTATAACACACAGTGAAATGTAGCCTGACACGCTCCTCGACATGTGCAAAAAA
>NW_005187522.1:1002031-1004052 GCF_000239375.1 Pundamilia nyererei
GTCCCTCCTGCTAGCCCTCAATGTCTACGTGTATTTAAAATTCAGAGGTGGGCAACGATGCCAGGCGTGAGGTGTACACCCTGATGGTCTTTTGGATTCCGTGTAGCGTGCCCACCCCCAAGATCCTATATGAATGTGTTATGAGAGTGTGAGTAATGCGAATGTCTAACTAGTGAGATAAGTGGTAAAATCTTAATATACTGTAGCCAAGAGAAAAAAAAGAAAAGCTGATGACAGTCATCATCTGGTGATAATTTCTGCTTCTGTCTGGATTCAGGAGCATTTAGCATGATTGTTCACAGGATGGGGCTTTAATGTGAACAGAAGATGCATAATTTTGCAAACAAACCATTAAATTTAGACACAACCTGCGAAAGGCCATTTGGAATCATTTGCAATGCTGTCGCCTGCCGTCATTAGCGAAGCAGTGACTAAGAAATAAAAGTCATAGTGGTAAAAACAAAGACATCAGTGCCACACTGTTTTAGAATAAACAGAGTGGCAATGAATACAAAATTACACCCAAACTATCTCCAAATTAAATTCTGGGTAAAAACCATCATATAATTTCCTTTTTGTTTGGGGTTTGATGAAAATGCAATTTTTTCTGTTGTCTTGTTTCTCTGTAACATCAACTCTTTGTTTGCTACCTACATTTCACATGACAAACTGTACCTAGATACACTGACTCCAACAAATGAAACAACAATTTTGGTTATTATGAGCAGCAGATTGTGTCTGTTGTATTTTCTGGCACATTACAGACACAATTGACCATAACCACACTAATTTCTTAAATGGTCCACATAATGTTGTCTATAACAACAGTAGAACAACAGATTTTTGAGCCAATTCATCCCTAGGTTATGTATTTTGGCTTTGAAAAGGCACGGCCTCGGGTTATTTATGATCCTCATACAACAAAAACACATGCAAGTTTTCATACTGTCGATGTATCAAAAGACAAAAGAAGGGCCTGATTGATATGATTTTCTTGCTGTTTTTGTTTTACGAAAGCGAATGTGGTGGTAATGAAAACCTGACTCTACAAAGCTGTGTGTAAGTACAGTGGCTCCTAGGGACAAAGGAAATGCAGGACAGAAAGCACAAACAAGTCGAGCTTCCAGAAATTCAACAAATGCTGAAACTAAGTAGACGAAATGTGTTCTTACAAGGAAAATGCTGCAGGAACAGAAAAAAGAAAGTGCGCCATTTTAGAAGGGGGAAGCGATACGCTCTTCATGTCACACACAGATCAAAACAAGAGATCGTCTGCAGCATTAATGACTTCAAAACTCTTCAAGGGCGTCTGCACAGGAAGTGATTAGCTCGTGCATTGTTTTGTCGCTGGCTGCTAGCTAACATTCCAAACTCCAGTTGCCTAGGTAACCCTCTAATGTATTTCCTACTCTGTCTTCAGTCAATCAACAGTATCCTCCACTCATTGCTATAGTTGCTGGAATTGCTTGCCTTGAAGCTGAGAAAACTTTAATTCCTGTTTTATAGTACCATGGTTGTATTCTTTGGCATAGATATTTGCCCAATGAGCGCTTACTAGGAGGGGTTTCAACCTACATAAATGTGCTCCAGTGCAGTTCTCCATAAATACTACAGCACGTAGCTCTCCCTATGCCTGCCACTAACAATAAAAACTTTATGGAGAGGTGCATAAGTCGAATACTGATTACTTGATATAACTGAGGCAGAACGGAGCAATAGCAGAGTCCAGAAAGTTCACTAGAAACAGGAGAGGATAAAAAAAAAAGAAACATCACAAAATACTGCATGAGAGGTACAGACAATTGCTGCAATGGACACATTTTTTTTTTTTTTTTTACTCGGTTTCACTTCTGCTCTTTGTTTGTGATAACTTCTTGTTCTCTTTGGCTTGCTGAAGGACCAACAACAGCACAACTGAGGCAATTATGGTTCAGGCCGGTCGTGCCACATACTCTGAGTACTGCCTCCACCTGGCAACAGATGCTCTCTGCAGGTAGATGAGCTGCCTGTAGCTCCCTACA
>NW_005187522.1:1004825-1009694 GCF_000239375.1 Pundamilia nyererei
TATTTAGCATTCCTCTATTGACATGAGGTCCATTTTCCACCACCACCAAATCACATGGCTAGAGTCTGGCCACGTAGTACACCAAAGGTGGAGGAGAAGCAAACTTATATGTGTTTGCATACAATGGAAGTAAATTTAAATTCATAAGATATGAAAGCTCATACCAGTCTTTTCATATCTGAGAGGGTTCCCTTTTAACAAAGAAGTGAAAATTCTCTTCTGCATCACCTAAAACGTCACCGATTGAAGAGAGATCAGGGCTCTAACAAATAGAAATATGCAGAAAAATACTTATTTATTCCTGATATTGTCATAATTATTTTCAGCAGGTTAGATATATGATCCTCCTGTGTCTAGACAGCACACAATGAGCTAGCTAAACAACAACAGCCCGTTATAAGCTAACACTATGTTAGGCTTGGGAAAATTTCCCCTCTGATTACATCAGAGTTTGTTCTCCCAACAATGTTAGATCCACTTCAGAGAAAGTGTCACTAATGCTACCGAAGAGCAACTAACAACTGCTAACAGCAGTTACACACTGTAACTTTAAAGCAGCTTTGATATAGCGGTGGGCAAGTGAGCAGTGGGACTGTTACATGTGCATAAGAACCACAGTAGTATCAATCCTTACCTGAATGTCCAGAAATTTTATCTGAGTTTATCTGTGAAAATCCCCGCAGTATGAATATCAGGGGGTTATTTAGTTAAAATGAAGCAGCATGCGTTTAAGAGCAATGGCTTGGAAGGTCTCATTAAAATATTAACAAAATGCCAAAATGTCTGCTAAATTACAGGCTAATTTCAGTTGTTTCACACTCGAGTTTAAATGTATTCAAATCAAGACAAGCTAAAAGTCAGTGTTCAGTTACGCAATGTGTGTTATAAAACATGGTTTTGCTTTAAAGTTGGTCTCAAACCAAAAGGTTGAGAAAGCACTCTGTAGGAATAATATTAGTTGCACAGATTGATCTGTGGTATTGTCATGTCTTTGTATCCTGTAGTTTTAAAAAGAAAAGATAAAGTAGCTGCAAATTGTCTTTCTTTGTCTAGACTTCTGCATAATGTTCTTGATTCCTACTGATCAGCGAGTGATCACTGGTGGAAATGAACACAGAGACTAACAATTAACAAATGCACTGGAAACAGGCAGTCAGGCATGCACTCTCAAAGACACACAAACACTCCAAAGTCTCCCCTACCGAGACGTCTGCCGGGTGATTTGTCATTCTCTTCTCCCACACCAGTGAAAGGGCCTCGTGACGACATGTCATCCATTACAGAACATTTTGTTGAGCTGCTTTTCTCTTTCTCTGACAACCTGCAATTATATCCACATCCTCTGAGAAATCAATCCACACTGCCAGCCTCGCATTAAAGGCAATTCAGAGCTTTTGAAAAGTCTTGTCAGGAACGAATTGGAGGTCCAGGCCCTGTGCTGTCATACTAACTCTGACTGCTTTAGAAAGAAGCCTCGGAAAGACGATCAGATATCATGACAGTTCCTACAGTATGTTTTAAAAAATTAGCTTCTGTATATCATTCCCAAATTACTATTTATGACGTCTTCAGTTATATTGTTTTTACAAGATGATATCTGTTTTGTAGCTATTTTTAAGAGCATTTTAAAAGTTACTGATCAACTTAGCCAATATTTAGACGGATATTTCGCTCATGTCTTTATAAGCCATGTCTCTTGTGGTGCTCCCTCCAACTTACTGGCATTTCTCTGCATGCATTTCTCGTTAAAAGCAAATAAGTGGGTGAGAGCTCATAACTGAGAACTCTGAGTTTTTTATTCAGCCTTTTGCTCATCTCACCATCTGCCATTTGAGAAAACTTTAGCTCCGTCTGTGCTGGAAGATCAACAGTCTTCCTCCTCTTCATTCTCCTCGTTTCTGTGCTATAAACCAACCCAACAGACGTCCTGTGAAGATATAATGTAAATGTAGAGGAAACACGAGTTGAAATTGCCAGTCACCTTGGCAGAACTGTCTTTGTTTATGATAACTACTAAGACTTTTCCAAAGAGTTTAGTGCCCTGTGCAAGACATCCATTGCTACCCTGGAGAGACTTAGACTAGATGATGTTGTGACAATTAAATGTCATCAACTGTAAAGAGACTTTACATGAATACTCGACTTTGTTCTAACTTATTCTACCTTTTGTCATGAGACTGATATGAAACAATGTATTATTAGTGTCTGTTTGTGATTCAAACATGATCTGTTTCTGATTATTTGTGCAGGAACTGATTTGCCCACATCAGTGTCCTTAAACTAGTGGTAAGACTTTAATTTATAAATGTCTGGATTACACTTTATGATCCAGTCTTTCTGTTCATTGTACTGTTAACCATGCACTTTCTAGACATTTCTGTTTTAACTTTGCATTAAGAGGATATATTTTCTCCTAATTTTTTGCAAGCATTCCTTTTCTATAAATCTTATAAATTTTGTGAAACCTACCGACCTAGTAGTAGCACTTAGTACTTACTACACTATAGATTGGCTGACTTTACATACATAAACTCATAAAACGAGATTTCTAAAAATTCCGCATATTATTATAGAAAATAAAGATTACAGCATTAACATTAAAGAAATCTCTTTTGCCATATCCCTGTACTCACTATCCACAGGAACACTGTGGAAATATAGTTTTGTATTAAGTCTGCACTGTATGGTAATACATCGTAACCACAAAACCTTCCTGAAACCATTACAATGTAACCTTCAGTGTAATAGTTGATTTAAACTCCTGCAGTCAATCTTCATAGAGCCTACAATCTGACATACACATAAGCGGCCGATTTAGTTGCCAGCATTCGTGCTTGTGTATGGTTTATTATGTGTTAATTACTTTGTGGTTGTATAAGCAGTGCCAGGCATGATAGAAACAAATGAAATGCTGGGACTTTTTCCCCTCCTGGATCATGACTCTTTGTTGCGGTCACTTCTTTTTGGAGGTAACATGTTTTCCCCATGTTCATTTCCTCGTGCCCATTCTGATCTGAGGAATTTGCTAACTTATATTTAGGCAATGATTATTGTTCCTTATATTGAGGTGATGATTGTTATTTCCTTACTGCTAAATTCAAAAACTGCTGAGAATAGTAGCTGGAAATGCGTATAAGGGATTGGCACTATCTGAAGAGATCAAACACAACAGCTGCGGGCTGCATCAGCAATGCATGCAGTTACATTTCCAGGAAAGTGTACGTCAGGTTACAGCACAGGTTAGGGCATAGGGTTTCCGAGGGTAATGCACTTAAAACATAGGTTTCACACAGAAGTATAAGAAGCCATGCCATGTAACTGGGGATGCAATTGGGAATACACAAAACAACATAAAAGAGCAGCAGTTGCACTCCAACTGGATGTTTGAGCTCCTTGCTCGATCTCTAAGGCTGAGCTCAGCAACCCTGCAGAGGAAACTCATTATCCAGATTTCATGACCACAGGTGAGGGCTGGGGTGTAGGTGGACTGGTAAAAAGCATTGCCTTTTGGCACAGCTCTCTCTTCACCACAATAGTCCAGTACAATGCCCACATTACTGCTGACGCTGCACCAACTTACTGGTCTGATTCACACTCCACCTCCCCATCAGGATGCTAATGTTGCATCAAGTCAGTTTGTGAAATTTCTTCCCTTCTATATTTTCCAGGGGTCAACTGTAAGTGGCCCTACTTTTTCTGACATTAACATCAGCATAAAAACCATACAGCGGGAGCTTCATTGCATGGATTTCCATGGCTGAGCAGCTCCTAAAGGTGTAATCTCTAGGTGGCCCAGTGCTTTTATCCATGCATTGTGTTAGCTGGACAGCTATTATGAAGTTTAAATAACGTTGCTGTTTAATTTACTTTTGCCTCTCTTTTTGGTTAGGATTAGGAAATTACAAATTATTGAATGAATCAAGAGTGGAAAAATGTTCAGACAACAAAGGAGTAAAAGAAGAATAGTTGAAGTTCTAGTCTTTTTCTCTGAAGCTCCTCTGATGCTGTCCAAGGCAGCCATCTAGCTTGCATTATGGCTACAAACAGGCTTTAATTATTGTCAAGTTTTTAAGCTCTATAATGCTTGTGTTTTTGGCACTGTATCGCCAAGAAGCATAACTAAGGGATAGTTTTCCTCCTCCTTCCCTGCCTTGCCTCATGTGCATAGCTGATTGATTAATCCCCTCCATGTGAGCCACTCCGTGGGAGGTTGACATGTGGGAGAAGAATGAAGATGGCATGGAAGTTAGGAGGAGGTCTTGCCTGGTTCCCTGCAGCGTCCTCTCAGCGATGAGATGGATAGGTGGTCTTTGCACTCAACCACTTGATGCTATCCTCCCACATGCTGTCAAAGATGAGTCTCCATGGCAATCCAATCTGATTAGTGCATGATGGCAGACAGAGTAGGAGAGTAGTCCTGTGGTGAGCCTCATTGAGTGGTGGCCCAATGGAGCGTACGCACTTGTTATATCAATAACACGACTAAAGAAGCAAATTCTTCCTGGGGATGTTCTTGAATCTGTGTAAATGGACAGAGTGTAAAATGTAATGCTTAACATTATATTTGACAGCACCTTCCACTTGTGTACTTGTTTGCAGGTTTTATTGCTGTGCTACCAACTTTATTTATTCATATAAGTAAACAACCATTATTTGGATTGCCTTTTTAGAATTTTAATGTACCCTGTGGTCAAATCAAATCCTGAACCCTTTCGTTTTCCTTAAACTTGGTACTTCAGAATCAGAATCAGAATCAGAATCAGTTTTATTGCCAAATGTTGAGCAGGTTTACAACATTAGGAAATTGCTGCGGTGCTTCAGTGCAAACATAGTGTCATAAATTGCGATTAAATAGACATGAAAAAAAAA
>NW_005187522.1:1011200-1023773 GCF_000239375.1 Pundamilia nyererei
AACTGCTTCCTCACATCTGCTTCATGAATATGAAGAGTTGTGAAGAGTTCCTACTCCTAGTAAGATGATGTTTGTTTGGGTTTGGGGTGTTTTTTTTTTTTTATGTATAGACATTCATGTGCCCTTTGGGATGATCAGTAGTAACACTGGTTATGACCAAATACCTACAAATATAATGGCCTTCCAATAACTTTCAACTGTACTTTGGGTTTTGTGTCAATTACAAAATGTTAGCATTTTTCTCCCCATTTATGCAGAGGGTTGATGCAGAGGAGGATGATATAGAGATAGGGTGAGATGGAGGTAGATGAGCCTCTGTGGCGACCCCCAGGCACTGGCTAAAAGAAAAAAGTCTGTTTCAGTATGTCAACAGGCTAAACTAAGACAATTAGCATGGTAAGCCATAAATCTGCTAAGCATCAGCTATTTGAATTTATGAATGGAGCTGTCAAGGCGTTCAGGTTACAAATGACAACATCTTAAATCATATTTCAGTGAGGAGGGAAAAATGTGGTTTTTAGACATAAAAACCCCAAGTGACTCACTCTTGAAAATCTTTTAAAGCTTGATTAATATTAGTTCCACAACCTTTTAGAAAATATTTTAATACCATAGTATTTTTTAATAAAGGACAAAATTGTTCACAATTATCTCTTTCTCTCTTTTTTGTGTTTTAGGGTTTTTATTTGGATAAAATGAACACCAGTGTCATATAACACACAGGTTACCATTGTGGTTTAGAGGCTATTTTATATCCAGAGTTGGTGGTTTGACCCTTGACACAGACACACATTTCTATTATAGTACCCATTACCATCCATGACTGAATGCCTGAAACCCTAAACTGACTGTTTGTGCAGTAATTGCACTGAAGAACTCTATGAATGTGGATATTTTAGAAAAAAAATATAAACACAAGCAGCTTTATCTTCTTCTTGCCTTGCAATTCTGCGCACACACAGAGGCAGTTATCACAGCAGTAGGATTCTGCAATTGCTTTGCAACTTGGTCTTGAGTTAATAGAGAACTGGAAAGCCAAATTACTGAAAGTAACTGGTAGAATCCGTGTTTGCCATGGAAACAAGGCTAAAATCAGTGTCTCACATGCTATGATGTACAACACTCTACAAATCTCTGACTTTAATAACAGAAGATTTTCTGAACTTGTCTCACTGGGAGCATTTCTGTGTCTGTCCTTGAGGCAAGTCCAGTAACAGTGTTAAAATGTTCCAGGAACAGAGGGAGGCATGCGTCATTGCTCTTCATGGGCCCCACCCCCACCCCTATTTCATACATTTTGATAGAGACGAGTGTCTTCAAGGCAGTTAATGTGGCCTTTTCAATTTCCTGTTTGGTTCTCTGGATTTAATACTTTTTATGCTTCATTGATTTATAGCCAACCCATCAAAAGCCTCATGCTGGGTGATCATTCACGTCTGAGTCGAGCCACACTCAAAACACTGGAAACTGCCTATATCCTTGGATTCTGGGGCAGGTTAAAGTAACAGCTTTAAAAAAAAGGTTTAAACTGACGATAAAAATAAGCTTCTTTGTTTGTTTCAGTGAATCAATGCAGAATTAATTCATGTTATATGCATAAATAATATGCATAAATAGCTGCTGTATGTGACTCCAAATACCTCACACAGGTGACACATTTTTCTTCCGCACAGCATCCCAAAGTTGTCAAAACACTGGGTTCAGGGTGTGGTGTCAGGGCAGGCTGACCAGAACAGCCAACAACCATCGTCTAATCATGTCTGTCCTATTTGAGTATGATGCCGAGACACCAATTGACAAGGATCCTTTGTGGTCACACGACTAGTGAGGACCTAGACTATGAGGTGGTACGGTTGGATAGGGGATGACCCACACAGATATATCACATTCAACCTCCTAAAAGCATGGAGAGAGGCTGGAATTGCGTCTCTGGTGATCCAGGTGAAGGAGAGAAGACTTGGAGCCAGAGGTGCCAAATTCCACTATTTCCCCTCTCTCCATTGTGATGACCATCTCACACAGGAGCAGACGTTGCTGCATTGCAACAGCATTTTACAGATGTGTTCTCCTCCCTACCTGGCCGCACCAGTCTCATTGAGCACCATTTCGATACATGCCCTGGCATGCCGGTGTGTTCACAGCCCTACAAGTTACGTGAACATAAGAGACAAATTGTTCAGAGGGAATTGGCTGCAATGCTAAAGCTGGCAGTAATAGACAAGTCACACAGTGCTTGGTGTAGCCCCATAGTTCTTGTGGTGAAGAAAGATTGGTCTATATAGTTCTGTGTTGACTATCGCATGGTGAATGAAGTGTCACAGTTTGATCCCTACACCATACCCTAGATCATCGAGCTCCTGGACTGGTTAGGCATGGCTTACTTTTTCACAACACTGGATTTAACCAATGGCTACTAGCAGAGGGCCTTCTCCTCTCCGTATGGTTTGTAGCAATTTGTCACACGTCCATTCCGCTTGTTTGGTGCAGCAGGTGGACGCAGTCCTGGAGTACCTGAGGTACGCGTGGCCCACGGCCAAACCAAAGAAATGTGCGGATGAAGGTACAGTATCTGAGGTACCACTTGGTAGGTGGGCAGGTGTGTCCACAGATGGATAAAACTGCAACCATTGCATCCTGCCCATGTCCCAAAACCAAAAAAGAGGTGAGGTGGTTCTTGAGGCTGGCCAGTTACTACCGCCAGTTCGTTCCCGGCTTTGCATAACTGACCAGCCTCTTGACTGATCTCACCCAAAAAGGTGTCCCAGATCTACCGACTGCTGCAGTGGTTAGACTAGGAGGGACAGCTCCATGGCCTAAGTGGGGTGATGGGGGTATGTGGCAGGGTGTAGGGGAGGGGTGGAGCAGTGGGTTCAGGTCGTGGTGTTAGCAGAGGATGACCAGAAATGCTGACAACCATCGTCTAATAATGGTTTCCCTTTTGAGTGTGCAGAGCGGAGGGACACAGCTGGAAAGCTGCGCAGTGATAAATATATTGTGGGATACACTGCAAATAAAACACCATCAGCGTGCAACGCAGTGTGCGTGGGTCCTTATTCCTGTCACACTTATGTAATATGATTGTGTATCCTTTTTATCTCTTAGTAATTCTTGATTATGTCTTTTTTTGTCTTTATTGCTGAGTGTCTGGTTTTGCTCATTCTGTATCTTTTTATCTGTTCACTTTGCTTTTCAATATTGATGTTTTATGATGTTGCTTTGTATCCAGTTTCACTTGTTTAGCATCTGCAGGTTTTATTTCTCTTTGCCGTTGTTGGTACAGGTTTGTGGTTGTTTTTCATTCTGTAGTTTTGTCTCAATTGTACTTTTGCACTTCCTTCTACTCATTTTATTTCATGATCGTGTAAGCACAATAGACTGACACTTTGCACAATTCAAATGTAATTTTTTGCGGGGGGTTAAAGTATTGGTCATCTTGTTGCATGTCTTTGTGGCCTTTTGACTTGTTTCCCAAATCAGAAACTGCTTCTTCTTGGTCTTTTGGGTAATTCATTCGTCTGGCTTCTCTCTCCTGTGTGGATACCAACAAAGAAACTCAACTGGAGATTTAATTAAAGCAGCTCAATATTGATACCTAAGCTTTGTTTAGCTGCTGATAAAAGGTCGCGTGGTTGACTGGAGGCGTTGCTTTCAGTTCATTGGTTCCCTGCGGCGATTTCTTGTGTGTGCTGTCCGTGGTCCTGAAAGTAAACAGCATCGCCAGCGGGCCACAGTGGCCTCTGCGGGCCACGCCTTTTGGAGTCCAGTTGACAGTCTTAACTCGACCAGCATGCAATTTGGGCTTTCTAAGTAGCACATGCAGGAATTCAGATGTTAAAGTTCTGACTAAATGTGAGTCACGCACATCACGCTGCCCACTCAGTGCCTCACAAATTGCGCACAGCAGGGGACCGGACCCTGTACCTTCTGGAGCGTCTGAAAGGCGCAGGCGCAAATGTCAGAGTTTTATGAGTAGTTTCTTTTTGGAAACAAAGTCCCCCGCACGCACGCGACGCAAAGACGTGAGGAGGATGTTTTTTCTTCCACCACATCCCAGACTTTGAAAATCTGTCTCCTCCCCGCGCTGCGTCGATGCACTTGTAGACTAAACAGCTGTCTCACTTGGCTTTCTGCGTGTCTGACGAGGCGAGAACCCCGAAGGTACTGACACCTTCATCATCATCATCATCCTCCTCCTCTTCCACCTCATCGTGGTGCCGCAGCAGCCAAAGCGGTGAGTGCGTCCTGCAGCAGCAGCAGCAACAACAGCAGCAGTAACGGCACCTGTCTATTTTTCCCAGGACGGGCTTTTCTTGTTTTTTTAATTGTCTTAGGAGTGAAAACAAGGTAGAAACACCGCCGCAGAACCGTAAATGCCGATAGCTCCATGTGCAGACATTTGCGCCGGTGAAAATTAGGCATCGGTAAGTTGCTTTGACTTGTTTTCCGGGGCGAACGCAGCGCGCTCTCACTCACATCTGTGGCTTTCGATGTGACTGGTGAATTAAGGAGGCATTCAGCTGAAGCCTGCAGGTCTTTAAAATGCTGTGTGTGTGTGTGTGTGTGTGTGTGTGTGTGTGTGTGTGTGTGTGTGTGTGTGTGTGTGTGTGTGTGTTTTATTGAAAAATGGGAAGCAGTGAATCCGTTTCGAGTGAATGTGCCGTGAAAAGGGGAAGGCTGACGGTTTTTTTCCTGCTACATGTGCAAGCGAAGGTCACACACATGCCTGATGTGTTAAAGATGTGCGAATGTGGGAATAAAGGAAAAAGACGGGGCAAAAAACAAATCGCCCCTTCTGTGCGGTTTAGCGAAGGAGAAAGCAGCTGTCACTTACTGTGTCTTGTGTAGACTGATTTCTTCTCCCTGTGATATGATAGAAATCAACTGACGTTTTGCGATCCGCGGTATGTGGGTCATGTGACCTCTGTGCTTCAGCAAAGGAACATTCATTGAATGTATGTGGAGGTTTTGGATTGCGGTACACGTTCACGGCATTGGAAGTGGGTTGATTGGACGCGGTTTTCTCGGATCGCTTTGAATTGGAAATGATGTATTGATGCAACACAATGTTCTGGGGAATTCAACGCACATACACGGGAAGAGTTCTGTAAAATCCCCTTTGCAGTGAATATAAATCTTTAAGGAATCTGCGCTGGGTCTCAGATTTTCTCTCTTGTTTTTGTCATGCATCTGCTTATAGACACAAACACACACACAGAGAGAGTCTTTTGGTTGATTGGCATCTTGGTGAGTGGATGTGTTTCCCAGTGTTTTCTTTTCAGCTTTTGTTGACATCCGTGCCAAACAGATGTGAGTAAAAACTGTTATAGCTTCGTCTTCTGCTTCATGCAGTGAATAATCCTGAATAGTCCCATGGCTGCAAACCTTCCAACATTTCCTGGTGACTCAGTACTGAGCGAAGCAGACTCTCTTGGCTTTCTTGCCCTCAGGGTAGTTCTGCCCGTCTGTTGTTTTCTGCACCAGAGCTTTCTCAGGACCAGAGAGACATTGATTTGCTCTACATAAGGCCGTTTTTAACTTCATTTGAAGCCCAGAGCAGCGTGACTGCTTTTGGGTTAAATAGATGGAGTGTGGGGAAAAAGAGCGGACCAATCATGCCAGTCCCCGTACCTATCTGCCCCTCTCTGGGTTTTTTTTGTGCATTTCGGTTTGATTGCTCACCCTGAAAGTTTGCTTTCAGCCCTGTTGGACATATGTCTTCCTCCTCTGTATCTCTGGATTTTTCCTCTGAGCACACTCTGTCCTGTTACTTGATAAAGCATCCGAGAGATGCTTTAGAGGTAATTGGGTTCAGTACAAGAAGGAGGGGATGCAGAGTGGAATTTGTTTCTATGTGTGCATGAATTATCTTTAGGAGAAGGTGTGCATGTCTGCTGGTTTACTGGTTGTGTGCTTGTTATGTGTTTCTGGTGTTGCTGTGTTTTGTGTTAGCAGTGAATCATTGTGTTTTCAGGAGGCTGAGCGGATGAGTAAGACATGAAGTCAGGGAGGTTCGGGAGGGGGATGTTTTAAATTCTGACCCGAGGCACATGAATTTAATTATCTTAAAGGAAATTTAGAAGAATCTTCCAAATTTCTTGCCTTTTGGAAATCAATTTGTCTTCCAAAAACCCATGTTCATGTTTTAATTTAGTGAATAGATGATGACATCTCTATTCTGTTGTTTATTTACTCAGTAAAATGTTGCCTATGTGATTTAATCAAAGTGTGGGGTGCTTTAGAGACAAAATATCAAATCATGCACACCCACTGAAGGCCTGTGTTTGTTTATATGTTTGATGTGTCCTAGTATGAGAGTTAAGTTGTGCTCTGCAGTATAAATCAGGGTGTTTTTGCTCGTTTATATTCATGTTACACAGCTTAGGCAAACAACAAAATCCAACATTTGATGGAAATGTACAGAAATGCACTGAAGGGCTGCACCTGTTATTATTTGATATGAGTTGACAACTGAGCTAAAATAACCTGCTGGTTAATTAACTACTTAAATTCATTGTTTTGATACACACACCAAAAAAAACACATCTAATTGTTCTTTTTCTATTTTTAAGTGACAATATTATCTTTTTTCTTCAGGGTTACTAATTACATGAAACAATACCTGATGACAGAATTGATTCTCATGCGCATGCGCATTGTTAAGTAGGACTGTGTGAGGCCCATGTAAGTGTGTCAGAAGGTATGAAGGTATGGTAGGAACAATAAAACACATACTTTAAAAGCAGAATTATTTAATAGAGTTGCTCCATAAAACGTCCAAAGATTGCCTTGAATAAAGGTTAAAATGAAAGATGCCACAGTGTCCAAAAACTGTTATGTAACTCTTATAAAATCAACTCAGTATGAATAAAGGCATCAGGAAGCATTTCAGTGTAATTTGGCTTAGACTTTAGCATTAAATTAGCCACTAATTATATTTATAGTACACAGTTCTTTCAGTCTTTAGAAGTGCACTGTGATTTAAAGTCTGTTGAATAAAGTCTTGAAAAAATTAAAAATAATATTTTTTTAAAAAAAGATGACGTTACAGGTCATTCTGGCTTTGTGTCTCGTTTACACAGATTCATTCACTTCATCTGACATGAGCAGTGACGTCAGCACTTGAAATAAAGCAGAAATTCTCAAGAACGAACCATTTTAGTCGCCACAATTAGCAGCAGTAACATTATTAGTTTACACACGTGTATCTGCAAATTGTGATTCTTGTTATGACTCAGAAAAACTTAATGATGTTGTTGAGTGATGGTTGTTGTTTCTTCTTCTAGTGTTTTTTCTCTGTGTGCTGTGTTTCAGAGCCCTTGATGAAGCACGGTGACGCTGTGGGGAGCATTTTTAGTGCATCCCTTTGAAAACACACAGGCACACACACACACACGAAGATAGCAAGGAGCCTTTTGGATGCAAACACTTCCCAGGGGATGATGAGAGGCTTCCTGCTGACTGCAATCTTTCTGTTGCCCTTGGTGAGTAGCTTCTGGGCACTTATCTGTATGTTGTCCAGATTTGTGTGTGTTTGTTTGTGCGTTTGTTTGTGCGGGTGTTCAGGAGCATTGGAATGCATATATCCATCCATACGGGTATGTTTAGGTCTCTGTTATTATCCTCCTGTTCCTCAGCTTGAGCCTGGTTTATTTTTATATCCACACTTTTGCTGATGTGTTTGTGACAAGCAGTAGAAGGATGGAAATCACCCCCATGCACACCACATCAGCATACGTTACAGATTCAGGATCAGCTCATCATTAAGGCAAGCACAAAAACAGATGGCCTGACTGACCAGAGAACTACCCATCCATCTGCCATGACTCACTTTTCTGTGGTCTCATTGAAATGAAAAGCAGAATGGAAGAGTTGTGCAAGGTGTGTGGGAGGAATTATATTCAGAGAACTGATGCAGCATAGCAGCTCTTTCCTTTGCCAAACCACACAGATGTAGAAATTGCTTTAATATAGTTAATATCGTCCTTTTCGTGATGATGGTTTCTTTTTGCCTTTGTAGCTGCTAGTAAAAATTTCACAGCAGTGCCAGCTGATGATGGTGACTCAAATGAATTCATAAAGTGACCTGGCAGCCAGAAACATTGTGTCCAACCTTGAAGTCACCGCCCCCTGACATATGTGAAGTGCTTCTTCAGCTGACATCTTTGAACAGTGCCCATCTAAGGCTGACCTTTAGCGACTGTTGTGGCAGATATGTCTGTGGTGATGTACTTATTATGTGTCCGATGGGTCTGTACAGTGGGCCAGTGGTCTGCGACGTCATCTGAGAGTTATTATCTGTGTTGTGTGGTTCTGTGGGTGCTACTGAGTTATCTGGCTCTCGTAAAAATAGCCTCGAGGGGGGAAACTGAATTCTGCAGCCTCAGAATGGAGGCCATATCTGGATAGACATCTGTTTGAGAGAAGAAGAGTTACAGGGAGCAGAGATTAAAAAGCACGCTTAGAAATATATTGATGAGCCCTGTACTTTTACGCAGCTTAGTCATGCCTGTTTTATGTGTCTTTTAAAATCAAATACAAAAATTGTCACGAGTCGCTTAGAGGATCCACTCGCAGGACTCCTGGGTAGCGTTCAAACGGAGATAGTTTATTACAGATCTTCACCAAGTGTATGTACAGACAGTGCGAGGTTAGTGCTATATACAAGACGTGAGGGGCAGGGGTCCAGGCCTCCAGGGAACACGGGGAAATCACACACGCGCTCAAAACAGCCTCTCTCCACTCCGCTAGCGACCTGTCACTCCTTCCACACTCCACACGGGGAAACACAGGGATGGGTCCGGGGAATCTAGGAACAAAGGAACACGTTAAGTCTCTGAGACAGAGGCACGGCAAACTTGAGCTAGGTGTGTACTGACAAGAGCCTTCACAACAATCCAGCGTTGAACAGCTGATCTCCTCCTTCTAATATACCAGCTGGTCTGATGAGGCCCAGGTGTGCACGATCCGGGAAGGCGTGGACCGAGGGCGTGAACCCGCCATGAGTTCCGCTCCGGCAAAACAGGGGAGAGGGAGAGAGAGAGGAAAAAGAGAAGAGAAGGGGGGCTAGGAGTGAAGAGATGCTGATCAGCGCCTTGCCGATCCCGCAGGTCGTGACAAAAATGTTGATGCTCATAGTTCTACCATCAAGTTTAAAAAATACTGATTTCACATTATATACTGATATTTCCGCATGAAAAAGGTGCTAATCACAATATTAGCTGTCTTATTGTGGCCTCAAGACCCATCACAAAAGTCTTTAAGGTACCAAGGTTTAACAATATCTGAAGCTAATGTTAGCATAAAGATTATCATTAAGAACCATTGACTCAATAACTGCTTAAAGCACATTCTTTTGTATATTAGAGCTACGATGTATTAAAGTGGGTAGAAATTCTTGCTAATATTGTGGGTTTAGATCACAGCAAGCAACATTATTGTATAAAAAAAGGCTCTGAAAATCCAGTGTAGGCTGTGCTAAAGTTAGCAAATAGCAAGGGAAGTCAAATTAAAGCATTTAGCAGGTAACAGCATTAACAGAAGCTTTAGGACTCCAAAACAGAGCTAAAAGGAAAACTCACAATGCTGTCTGTCCCATGTTTAGTCAAAATACCACATGCAGGCTTGTTTTGTTTTGCCACACTGCAGGGTTGTAGTCAATTCAAACTGATGTAAATGGCAGACCTACAGTACAGTACCTTTGGAAGCTCTAATTAAAGAAGTACCGATACCAAGTAGCAGAGTAAACCAAAAAGTTTTACTTTTATTCAGTTTTGTAACACAGAAAGATACTGCTAAAGCTATAGGATAAAAACACATCTCTGAATATTTTATTTCCCATGTACATTTATTTTCTCTCGCACAAAACTGCATAAACAACGTTACAGTTATTTTAATGCTTCAATTCTAAACAACTATGATACTGTATTTATCTATGTTTCCATGAATATTATGTATATTTGTAGGTTTTGCCTTTTTCTTAGCAATCTCTCATTTTAAATCATAATTGTAAATTTTGGTCAAGCTATAAATTAAACAGTTAACTAAGATCCAAGATTCAAAGATTCAAGATTCAAAGTGTTTATTGTCATATGTACAAAGAAAACCATTTGTTTGTACAATGAAATTCTTTCTTTGCTGTCCACAGGCAGATGCCCGGTTAATATATGCAAATTGAAATAGAACAGATAAAATACAAACAGTATAAATAAATAAATAAATAAAGACAAAATTTAAGTGTGAAATAGATATTAAGCTATGAGCTTAATATGCAAGATGACCTGCATATGTGCAAAAATTATTATTACTGTTAAAATATGTCAGCTGTTCAAGAGACTGATAGCAGTGGGGAAGAAGTAGTTGTTGAGGTCCTCATCAATGTTCCCTCTAAGCTATTGCACACTGCTGGCATGATTGGGCACAGAAAAAAAATCTAACCTGAATTGAAATTAAAATTAATACTTTAACAATTCTGTTTTGCAGTGTTAGTCAGTAAGTGACTGGCTGCTCCCGTATAGGATTAGAACGATGCCACCTTATCCCATAGTCCAGCCAATAATGCGATTCACATTTGTATATAAGCAGCTAATCAACATCGTTGACAGGCTATGACAGCGTCCTTATGTGCCGACACCGGTGTTTTAGCTAGCAAAGCGGCGTGGCTGATGTGGAGTGAAGCCACGTTAATGACAACGTGCACAACCATTGGAGATGTGAGCAGGACAGACGGAACAAATGACGGGAAAAGTGTGGACTTTATACCAGTTTTGATTTTGCGTTGATAGGCCACGTAAAACCAGAGTTATGATAAAAATATATGCAGTGTTTGTTTTTTTCCTGAATGCAATCGTTGTTTATATTTACTGCGGGAAGAAACGGTAAAAACAGTGTTTTATAAGGAAAACGCTCGAAAGCCTGCGAGCAAAAACACCCCCCACCCCTCCCAGCCTTTCCTACTGGTGGAAAAAAGTACCATGTCGACCAATCAAAAAATGATATGGCAACATGACATTTAGTTGTTTAGGAAGGGGGAAGTTTTAGCAGTGGCGGCGGTGTTTTGAGATGTGAGAGATTTTCGACGTTTAGCGCAAATCTTGTGTAGTTAGTGTGTAGTGTAGTCAATAGTTGTTTTGTGTGTCAGAACAATGAGGCGACTACTGAATGTTACAGGTGTTACAGGAGTGATACATCTCCTGTTGTCAGGCCTGCAGGTATGCATATATCTCATAGTGGACAGAAATTATCTTTTGGACCAGCACAAATAATTTGGGTGGCATCAAATTTGATGCAGAACAGCTGATTGTTCTGTAAAAGTTTGAAATGTTTATTTAAAAAAACATTGGTCATTATATACTGTATTTTGCAGACATAACTTAAGAGTTGTCTGCCAGTCTGGACGTGATAGAGCCACTGGTTGCTAGGGAAAAATGTGTTTTCCCCGGCTGGTTAGCAGTGGTTCCTGGAGGTTGTTGACTCTTACTGGGTACAATCAGAGGTTAAAAATGTGCCGCTCAAAAAAATGCCACAGTTGACTGTCATTTCTTTTTCATGTTTCTCTACAAATACTCAGTAACTTACATATGGAACAACTTTTACTTTGAAAGCAAACAGTCTCCAAAATTTACATTTTTTGCCAGTACACTATCTCCGAGCTAAGTTTTACATTTCACATTTTTATTTCCATTTTTTAACAAAAAGAGTCTTTAAATAGTAATCAGTAAATGTGTAAAAAAAAGTAATATGGAACACATTTTCATTTTAAAACAGCACATTATACTGTATTTTGTTTGTTTGTTTGTTTGTTACAGTGTAGGCACTGCTTTATAATGAGCTTAAAAGCATTTTGATTAAACATCAGGTCACATAAGTTGACCGTATTTCATATGATCTCTTTTACTAGATGTATAACTGTGATAAGACTATGTCAAAGCTTAGCAAGCTTACATTTTCAGGCACTTAAGTTAGCTTGTTGTCAATTGCAGCTGAAAGTTACTGACATCAACAGCACACAGCACTAGACACCAAATGTAAAAATTACTTCTGGTATAATGCACTCACATAAAAATGTCCTCAAGCATGAATGATAACAAAATAAACTCCTGTAGCATGAACTTGCAATGCTTTCATAAAGTATTAGCCTTACTGAAGTTACTCTGCAGATAGAATCAGTAAACATCATTCTGAGTAATCATCACTGCCTGCAAACATTATGTTTACTACACTCATAGCTACATCTTTGGATTATTTCATGCAGAAATACAATTTTAAAGCTTATTTGGGAACAGGAAACGGTTCATATACACACATGCACACATGCACAAAACAGGTGAGTAACTTGAAATGGAATGAACAGCACATTTCATACTGTCATCTTACAGGCCTGCCTGCATTCATGCTAAACAGATATTAGTCATCTGCATCCAATTATTTCTCATTTCTGAATCTTTGCCTACACTGTGTGCTGACTCCTGGCTGGTAACCTGCTGCTTAGCAACATGGATGCTTGTGATGGGTACAGAGAGGTCTTCCTTTAAAACACTCCACTAGTTTTATTGAAGAATACCAAACGGTTATTAC
>NW_005187522.1:1023851-1028922 GCF_000239375.1 Pundamilia nyererei
GCCATCACAGAGAAGTGGCGAAATTATTTGCATTTAACAACTGTTGCCCTTTAAATGGTAATGTGCCAGAGAATGGATAGCTCTAATAATTTTTCACATTATTCCTGGAGTGTTTCAAAATTCTGCTCTTGTGCTGAAAGATAAAGGAAGGAAGTGAGTCCTAGGACATCTTTACAGTCAGCTGATGACCCATCTTATCTCAATACCGATGCCTGAAGTGAATTCATATCGAAGAGGAGGGAGATAGAGTGATGAGTCAGCCATGGCTCGGAGGGCTGGGATATATTACACCTATCATTTCACCATGAGAGCAAAGGAAGGGTTGCAAGAAAGCTAAAGGTGCAAAATAGAGATTGGCCTTAAGGGAGAGTGCGGGGGTACATCAACAGAGAAGATGACAGACATACTGTAAGTCTACTGCCTGAGAGTAAATAGCTTTCCTCACTGCATCATGGAGGAAGATGATATCTTGTTTACTCCACTGTGGTGGCTTTTGTGTGCCCTTTTAATGGGCTTTGGTTTTAGTAGTTAGCAGAGGATGTCTGAAGGACCGTAATTTTGGAACCACTGTCCCAATCCCTGGTTGTGTTAGAAGATTATTCCCAAATTTAGTTAGTAACTCAATGGATACTCAAAATGGATAAGAGACAAGAGGATGTTTTATTACAATAGATCTTATTATAACAGTCAAGCAACATCTCTTTGATCGGGTTAGAGTTGCGCTTGAGAATGCAAATGTCCAGCACAGCCATCCAGTACATGTTTTTTATCCTGCCACCTCGCTAGCAGAAACCCAATTGCACCCGTATGAGAATAGCACAGGTCATTATCCTGATAATTCACAGTGAGCAAGTGGACGACATGGTCTTCTGCAGAGCACCCACACCAAAAGCAAACAAGCAAAAAGAGTGTTTCTAGTCAAATGCATCTGATGTGGACTATATTTCCCGAGTCTCCCCACATCAGTGTGTGCGCTTGTGTGTTTTCTTTAGGTGGCCTCCGAGTCTGAGCACTGCGTAATAAAGCGTGAACATGATAAATGCATGGAGAGGATCGCAATGCACAAATCAGATGGAGAAGAATATGGTAAGTGAGGATGTGTCCCCAAGTGTGGGTATGCAACGTTTTCATATGTTGCTTTTCATTTCTGTGCTCCTGTGATTACATGGTCTATGCCTCGGTCAGCTCCAAAAACACAGATCTGCGGATGAAAGTCATGAATAGCTTAATGGGAATTAATGGAATGCAGGCTTGTTTTTATACTCAATGATCTGGCATTTTTCATGTTTGAAAAGGTCATACAGGGACATGTAAGGATGAAAGATGAATGGAGCTGTATTTCTGATTCACATTGCAAATGCATTACCTCAAAAGGCCAGTCATGTAGAGCAAAGAGAAAAATGTTTTCCTCGAGTTGCTTTTGTATTTTAACAACGTCACTTTTCAGAAAAAAAACCCCAGAGGAAACTTGTTATGTGGGCCCTGGAAACAATTATTTTCTTGGCTATGGATTGTGGTTTTCATTAGCGACTGCTACAGGTCTCCTGCTGCTTGAAATTTGCGCAGCAGACTACAAATCCCAGACTGCACTGTGACTTACAGCTTTGGTGACAGTCACAGAGCCATGAAAAAAAAATAAACACAAGAAAAATGTAAAAGATTTAGAGTGTAAGATAACAAATTTAAGGAGGAGAGGAGCTGTAAGGTCAGCTCGTTTTTCATCTGTAGATTTTAAAGGTCGGCCCTGTAGTCTCCCTGCGTGCTGCACAGCAAACTGCATTAGGTTCGTCTGTTTTTATCTGAGTGTTTTCGCTTCATCTTTGCACAGTATGAGGTGGTAAAGTAGAGCTGTCATTTATAAGCAAATGTGAGCACAATTTCTCACACTTAAATGATTAAAATGAGGCATTGTGTTATTTATTCCTTCAGTCCTCTTAAAGATTATCAGTTTGTTTATTTTTTCTTTCAATTTTTTTGTAGCACAAACAGTAGCACATATTGGCCAGCCTTGAACCTTTAACCGATCCCTGTCTCCTCCCACGCCTTTAAAAGAAGCCGTCCTGCTGCTTTCTGCTGACAGCAAATCATTTGTGAGGAAATAAAACTGCCGGGTTTGCAGAAATCCGACATGGAGGTTTGAGAAAAAGCGAAGAGAAAAATGAAAACAAGGAAACAACAAGTCAGACAAAGCATAGAGAAGCTGTTATGATGAGGCTTTTTTTCTGATTGATAAAAATTGATTTCTAAACAAACTGATTTATTAACGGATATCAACAAAAACAGTCTCCAGTTTCTCAATTAAGATGATTTGCTGATTTCAGTTGATTCCAAATAGGTTATCTGTGGATGTTGGACTGTGCAGATTTTGATAGCGCTTTTATGACCTTTAGAAGGTCAAATTGGGCATCTTTAATTTATCACTCTTTTATTTGTTGTATTGTATGGATTGGGCATTCTGTTATTATTTTATTCCCTCATTGCTCTGCAACACAAACAGTTTGTTTATTTTTGTTTTTAACTTTCAGTTTTTAGACCGCAGTAGCACATAATAGCCAGCCTTGACACTTTAACTGATCCTCCCCTTGCTGTAAAAGAAGCTGCCCTGCTGTTTTCTGCTGACAGCAAATCATTTGTGAGGAAATAAAACTGCCTGGTATGCAGAAATCTGACATTTCTTTCATTACAAATTAATTATCTGTGGATGTTGCACTGTAAATGTTTGACAATACTGCCGTGGCCTTTGGGAAGTCAAACCAGTTGATCGAATCTGCTTCAGAAAATGAAATTATACCAGTCTTGTGAATCCAGCCAAGTTTTTTTTGTACAAATGTATTTTATATTTACGTGGACAGTACAGAATGTGTGACGTGTGATTTTCACATGCTGAATTTTTGAAGCCCGGCAAATACTGTGAGATTTTGCATGAGATAGGGACAGGGAGCTTTATTAAGCCAGTTACCTCTGTAGCTCAGTTCAGCTCATTTGGCTCAGATTTGCCCTTTAAAAGGTAATTGGCTTTGTGTCCGGCTCACCAGACAGAACCAAAACAGATTAGAGAGCCAAGCAGAGTAGAGAAAGCACTGCAAACACACCGGACACATGCACAAACACACATATGCACATGAACAGATAAACCCCAGTCACAAAGACACTCAAAGTGCACACAAATCAGACTTCTGCCTGCCTCTGCAGCAGTATAAACCGCCCGAGCATAAACTAGAAAAAGGGGGGAGGATTGAGAAGAGATGGGAGCGGAGAGAAAGACAGACAGAAATTAAAACTGTGAAACCAACACATAAAATAAAAACAAAAATGTTGAGCATCACTCAAGCATTGAGACAGATGAATAGCAGAAGATCAAAACAAAGCAGAAACCGGTAAATGGAAATGAGCTAAGAAATTGTCTGCTTCCAGCTTCATTCAACTGGGACACCAGGGGAATTAACTGTATCACATTAAACCTGCAAAAACCTCAAGAGTTGCTCCTTTATAAGGTACAGCTTGCAAAAACTTATACTTAACCATTCACCATTTTCCTGCAAAAGGAAAATATAGTTGCAAAACTGGCAAACAAACCAGGGAGGGCATCACACTGTCACCCTTTACCATTGCTCTATTCACAGTTTTCAGGGTAACATATGGAAATGATTTCCAGGAAAAAATCCTTTCAGGCAAGAATGGAGAACAATAGAATAGTTCTGTTTCCTGACGGTTTCCAGATTTTGTGTGTTTTTGACATTATTCCTGCTCACTGAGTGTGTTTTTTGGTTCCACAGGAATACAAACTGTTAAAACAGCATCAGCCCTACAGTGTGAAATGATGGGCTTTTTTCTGCTGCTGGTCAGACAGAATCATTTGTCAGCTCTTTTGACAGCAAGGGCTGATACTCTCAAGGGTGTGTCTGTGCACAGATAAATGTTAGACCAACTAAAATCTGTCATTTTGGCTCTGACAGTGCATGTTTGTGAATAAATGCAGGTACTTGTGCCTACCTCCTTCCTCAACATCCTCTTTAATGGTCTTTCCAGTGAATTTAGAGCATAAAAGGCGGTGAATAGTGCAAAATACACAGAGTTAGAATAGCTATAATTAATGTTTATATACTAAAACATATATCCATTGATAATAAAAGATAAATGTGCAGCAGAGCCTTATTGACTTTTACCTCACAAATTCACTGTTCCTCCAAACGCTCACTGCTTAAAGAGCTGGTCTTTTTCTGCCATAGCAGGCAGTAAAAGTGCTCTGGAAACACATCGTACAAGATCTGAGTCCAACAGCACACACACAAAACAGCTGTTGAACACAGTGTATCATTAAGCATCTAAAAAGCCACATGAATTTTCCTAAACGAGTTGGAGGAGACCAAAAATGGAGCTAAAAGACTACAGGGAACCCATTGCAATCATTTCAAGTTCTTATATTTTTCTCACCTATATATCATTCACATTCAGTTTGTCCATTTTCTGAAACAAGCTGTTTTAGCTCCTTTGCCTTTAATTCCATTGTTTTCATTCTAATTCCGTTGTTTTCATTCAAATTCTATTCATTTCATTCTAATTCCGTTCATTTCATTGAAATTCCGTTGTTTTCATTCAAATGCTGTTGTTTTCATTCAAATTCCATTGTTTTCATTCAAATTCCATTGTTTGTTCTCAAATTCTGTTGTTTTCATTCAAATTCCATCGTTTACATTTTAATTCCGAAGTTTTCATTCTAATTCTGTTGTTTGTTTTAAACTTCCATTGTTTTCAGTCAAATTCTGTTGTTTTCATTCAAATTCCGTTGTTTTCGTTCTAATTCTGTTGTTTTCATTCAAATTCTTTTGTTTTTGATCAAATTCTGTTCTTTTCATTCAAATTCTGTCATTTTCATTCAAATTCTTTTCTTTTCATTCTAATTCCATTGTTTTGATTCAAATTCTGGTCTGTTCATTCAAATTCCGTTGTTTTCATTCAAATTCTATTCATTTCATTCTAATTCCGTTCATTTCATTCAAATTCCGTTGTTTTCATTCAAATTCCATTGTTTGTTCTAAAATTCTGTTGTTTGCTCTCAAATTCTGTTGTT
>NW_005187522.1:1031093-1033829 GCF_000239375.1 Pundamilia nyererei
TAATTCCGTCGTTTTCATTTTAATTCCGTTGTTTTCTTTCTAATTCCGTTGTTTTCTTTTAAACTTCCATTGTTTTCATACAAATTCCGTTGTTTTCATTCTATTTCCATTGTTTTGATTCAAATTCTTTTCTGTTCATTCTAATTCTGTTGTTTGTTTTAAACTTCCATTGTTTTCATTCAAATTCTGTTTTTTTCATTCAAATTCCATTGTTTTCATTCTAATTCCATTGTTTTCATTCAAATTCCATTGTTTGTTCCCAAATTCTGTTGTTTTCATTCAAATTCCGTCGTTTTCATTTTAAAATGTGTGTGTGTCTGAGAAAATATAATAGAGCCGTCTGGAGCATGTGGAGAAAGAACTCTTCAAAGGGGTAATGCCTCGTTTTAGTCAAGTAGTAACACTGGTCGGTAATAAAATGATCTGAGATTGGTTAAGAGAGGTCATAATATTTGAAAGTTGCTTCCTTGGTTTTTATCATTTTGCCAAGAAAATGCTAGATATCTTTAGAAACTGAACTGTTTTACCACCATTTAAATTTTCCTGAATTCTTAGTTTTTTTTTAATTTTAGTTGCTCTGTTTCCTTTCCGTTGCCTGTCAGCATGTGATTGGATGTGGGACAATCTTACCTGCTGGCAAGCGGCCAATGTTGGGGAGGTTGTGGAGGTTAACTGTCCGGAGCTCCTTCATGACTACACGGTCCCTGAAGATGGTGAGTGGCAACACCATATTCGGATAGTCTTATTTGAACATCAAGTTTCTTTTCATTCAGCGCAGTTTTATTCAGGCATATTTTTTTATTTGCAGAAATGGGGAAGGTCAGTCGTAACTGTACTGAATATGGATGGTCAGAGCCTTTTCCTCACTATGCGGAAGTCTGTTTCTTCTATGACAACACTACCAAACTTGTAAGGCTTTGTGGATCTTTTAATTCCATATGGCATGTACAGTATATCAAGTACACAGACTCATTCTCTGTCTTTCTCCATTAGGATCCATACTACGCATCAGTCAAAGCCCTCTACACAGTCGGCTACAGCACGTCGCTTGTGTCTCTGACTACAGCCATGGTTATTCTCTGCAGGTTCAGGTGAGCTTTCTGAGCATCCATCCATCCATCCATCCATTTCTAATCCATCTCCAGACGTCCTTCACCCCAGCAACACTTTCAAGCAGATTGGCATGCCCTGAAAATCTCCAAAGGAAGGTGTCCAATATGGACCCAGATGCCCCGACCGCTTCAGCTGGCTCCTTTCAAACACAGAAAAGCAGCAGTTCTGCTCTGAGCTCCCTTCAGATGTCCGAGCTCCTCACTTATCTCTAAGACTTTGCTAAAAGCATTTTGGAGTCCACTTGGGTCCTGGTGACAGATGTTGCAGATGATTGCAGATGTTCTTGTCTCTGCCAGGTTTCTTAGGACTCATCCATGGAGACTTCACATTACAATGCACCAACTATGCACCCTAGGCAGTGAATTTCAAGCAGACTTCAAAGAAGTATAACAGAGCTGATTATGTCACTATGATGTCTCCACAGCTGTCCATGTATGCGACAGGTTCAGGCCTAGCTACCCTACACAGGAACCTCATTTCACTTCATTGTATTTGTGACCTCACTATTTCTGTCATTGCTCAGATCCCATGACTTTAGGTAAAGGTTGGAACTTTGATGGACTAGAAAATCAATCATTGATAGGAAAAATATGTTCACAATTTTTTTAACCATTTAAATAACAAACTTGAGTTTGTGACAAAGTTTATTAAAAAGTAGCTTTTTTGTGTGTTTGTTGTTTCAAACATTCAAGCAAAAATCTATATCATTAGTCCAACAGGAGAAGAATATTGTACTTTGATAAATTATTACTAGAAGCTTTGATCATTATATAAATCATTATATTTATGTATATTCATTGAAAATAAATATCTTTAGATTCTTTAGGTTCTGGCTCTATACCTTTAGTTTCAATGACGGGCTTAATGACAGAGTCTTTAAAATTCACCCTGTTTTTACTCACTGACTAAAAGCTTGGAATCATGGAAGGGTAATGATGCGCATTTTATAGACAGTTTATTCTGAAAGGCATTTATTGGATTGTGTTTAGTTATTCATAAAGTAAAACCTTAAGCTTAAGAGGAAAATGCAAACTTCTCTTTACTTTCTTATTGCTACACAAATGCCCAGTGTGTGTGTGGGAAACTGTCAGACCTAAACCTCCGTAATGCACCACCAGATGGGTGTGGCAGTGGTTGTTTTAAGGCCACCCCACCATAAATCTTAAGGTTCAAAGACACCAATAATATCCAGTTGCAGCTTTAACATGTTTCTATCTTAGAGGTCCCTGTTCAGGGACCAGCCCTTATCTGTTATTAGAGCGAAGCTCGTCAGCATTTTTAAGTTTGCAAACACGGCACATTCAGGGATTTTTAGTTAAAGTTGCAAGAACAGGCTTTCAGATTGAATTCCACAAGGTTTCATGTGGTAATTTCTAAATCACCGCGGAGCTGGAAGGGTTAAACAGAGCACAGATGTAAAGACAAGATAAAGATGTGTATATGTCCTTTCTCATCTCTCCAGGAAGCTCCACTGCACCAGGAACTTTATTCACATGAATCTGTTTGTGTCCTTCATTTTGAGAGCCATCTCAGTCTTCATCAAGGACGGCGTGTTGTACGCTCAGGAAGACAGCGACCATTGCTTCGTGGACACAGTCAGTAACAACAACCATATATATATAT
>NW_005187522.1:1034215-1039513 GCF_000239375.1 Pundamilia nyererei
GGCCAGGCTTGTTTTGTTTGAGATACAGCGAGAGCTCGAGAACGCCTGAGAAATGCGTCTCCTCCAGCGTTTCCTCTTTGCCGTTCACCTTTGAAAGAACTTCAATCAGATGCAAATTTTACAAAAAGCAAACATGCTATTAGATGACTAATACTCCCTGATTACAAATGCAGAACAAGCTCTTAGCCTTTGTCTGATAAGAATACATTGTTCACTATTGTTAAGCAGCCATGATAAATAAACCTAATTAGATGCGCTAATGGCTTTAGCAAGACCAGTGGAAATCTTCTGCTAGAGTCTTATTAACATATCAATGGCTACTTTGCCCTTTTTTCCCCGTTTCTTTTTTTTTTTCTGAAATCAAACACTTTACCACTGTTGCCATGGTGATCACAGGTCATTGTCATGGCAGTACAGAGAATCAGATCAGTCCTGTAATTGGTTGACCCCACAGTGTATATGGACTTTAGTCATTAACACAGTGTCATCACATGACACTTCGCCTGGCATGTAGGTGCTGGGGGAGATCATTTGCATATTAGCTCATCGGGTCGTGCTAAATATTTAGGGTTATTACCGTCCTGTGCGGTGCGCTGTCGCCTTGTTGTTTACATGGATAATGTCACTCTGACATTTGGGGTCTATTGCTTTTGAATAAAGACTGACCATTTAAACACGACTTTTCTGTTTAGAGAAGAAGAAACAAGATTATCATAATTAACTTCACTGAAATTTTGAAGATTATTTTTCTTGTTTAGATTAATATTGGTACAGAATCTTCTAAGATAATAATTGTTTCATACAGATAGGTAATCACAACTTATCTCCTAACGTGTCTTCATATGCAGGTGGCATGTAAAGCAGTGATGGTTTTCTTCCATTACTGTGTCATGTCCAACTATTTCTGGCTGTTCATTGAAGGTCTGTATCTCTTCACTCTGCTGGTGGAGACTTTCTTTCCCGAGAGACGCTACTTCTACTGGTATACCATTGTTGGGTGGGGTAAGTAGACATTTTTGCTTGATTATCATTATTGCCATAAAGTGGTGACTAATTTACATGACTGGCCATTTTATTACTATTATGTTCCTTTTACTATATATTCCTGTTTAACAGCTTGTTAGTGCAAATATCTAATATCTATCTAGCTCATTTGTTGGGATTTTCCTATACTCCACCTCTAGATCGGCGGTCCCCAACCTTTTTTGCGCCACAGACCGGTTTATACCCGACAATATTTTCACGGACCGGCCTTTAATGTGTTGCGGATAAATACAACAAAATAAAACTAGTACCGGTACCGAAAAAAAGATTTATTCATAACACACGTGAAAACCGAGTTAACAATCAAAAAGATAACAAAATAACGCTGAAAACCGATAAAAACCCTGAAAACCATACATTTCACACCTGAGCCTGAACTCTTGCGGCCCGGTACCAAACGACTCACGGACCGGTACCGGTCCGAGGCCCGGGGGTTGGGGACCGCTGCTCTAGATGGTTCACAGAGAATGTTTTTGAAAAAAGACAAGAAAATATCCACTGAGCTAAAGAAAAGCCGTGTTGATGCCAGAGGTCAGAGAAAATTTGCCAATCTGCTTTGAGCTGATGGGAAGACAACAAATAACAGTTGTTATAAATCTAATATGCAGAAGAGAATCTCTGAATCAAACCCTGAAGCAGATGGGCTACAGCAGCAGAGACCAAACTGGGTACCTCTCCTGTCAGCTAAATACAGGAAGCAACAACTCACATTTTGATGAGTCTCAATTTCTGCTGCTACATTTGGATGAATCAGAATTTGGTGTAAACAAAATGAAAGCTTGGATCTTTCTGCCTTGTATCAACGGTTGACACTACTGGTGGTGTTATGCTGGGGAGGACATTTTGGGGCTCCTTAGTACCAATTGAGCATTGTTTAAACTGCTAACCACGTCAGTCACTTTATGACCACTGTGCCATCTTCTGATGGCCTCTTCCATCAATTCAAACTGGTTTTTCGAACATGACAAAGAGTTCACTGTACTCAAAGTCATCAATTCTCAGTCCAACAGATCACCTTTGGGATGCGGTGGAATGAGAATGTTATGCTGTCATGTCAATATGGACCAAAGTCTCTGTGAGGAACGTTTCCAGTACCTTGTTAATTTTATCCCGTGAAGAAATAAAGACATTAATTAGGCAAAAGGGGACCATTGCTGAGTTACTAATCAGATTGTGAATTTTAAAATTTGTGCTGTTTACCATTTAAAATTTTGTTTATTATCTATTGTATCTTCTGCACTGTATAGTTTTGATAAAAGATTTTTTTTAAAGCAAGTGGTGTTTTCTTTCTCAGTTGCTTGAGGTCTTGTTTAAACTTTTTTATAGCTGTTTGTTTGCCTTTGAGAGATTAGTGAAATTTGCCATTAAATGTTTTAAATATTGGCAAAACAAAGCTGAAGTAGGGAAATACGCCAATCTGATTGTGATTGTAGCCTTTGATACAGGGTATATCAGAAAGAATCATCCAATTTCAAAGTGCTTTAATTCCACGGCTGTTCACCGGTAACTATCAAAACATATATTGTTAGACAGAGAAGAGTCGTGAGTTTCACGCGGTTGCAGGTAAGTAATGTAACAACAGCGGTGGCTGTTCAGACATGTTTGCAAAAACATATTTGACTAGGACTTGGCTTTGAGATAAGCCGTGCATCTGGAGGGAAAAACGTTGAGTGCCTTAACTTTATATACATGTATTTTAAATTTGTTCATTACTTTAAAAATATAGCCTTTTGAAATCGGATGATTCCTTTTGATTCCTACGTTTATGTCTAAAGACGAGATTTGACTAGTAGGAACTATGGCAGTCACATTAACATTGTGCATTTTATTTCTGTTTTACTTTTTCTGTTTTTTTTATTTCTGTTTTTTCATGATTACAGGAACTCCCACAATTTGTGTGACTGTTTGGGCTGTTCTGAGGCTCCATTTTCATGACACTGGGTATGTCTGGACTCCTCTTCCCCACCTTTAGTCACTGAAACTAAGTGCATATAATCTTTCTGCTGCTTTACAGTCCTTTTCCACTGTAATTTAGAAGCAGAGATTATACATTATATTACACAATATTTATTGGATTTTGTAGTAACTATTAGTTATGCTCTAGATTTCAGAATCAGCCAATATTTGATATGAATACATTTCAAACGGGGCTCGAGAGCCATGGAGTAAAAATCAGTATCCATTAATACTGGTCTTCTTATATTATATTAGATAATTACACATTATTAGATACATTGTTTGATAATATCAGATAATGTTACAATAGATTATAATATTGGTCACTTTTACAATGATTTTTATCTTCTTTTGCTTTTGGTGCCCTTTAAGCAGGAGCCTCTTTTATGTGTGAACACTGGCACCTGTAAGTCTTTTACATGTGAAACTAGTTGCTTATTAACGATCACAAAGAACCGTCAGGACTGTTATATAAACACAGGTGTCATATTATTAGCCACACAGGCCAGAAAACCTCTATTAGTTTTATTAAAATCATTTTTTAATAATATATTTTCATTAAGAAATTTACAATATAATTAATGTAATCAGTGTAACTGATATTGACAGAGGTTTGGTGATGTTTACATGAGAAGTTTTAGCCATTCTTATTAACAAAATACTGATGACAATACTGATAATGTTTTGCCATTATGAAATTTCTCCCTTTGTTGGGTACGTTAAGCCTCTGTTGAGTGCTCGGTTATTGCATCCTTTTTCATCATTTTTGAGCACAATATGTGATGTAATACAAGTGTAAGAAAACAAAAACCATCTGATACTATTAAGCTAAGTTTGTAACTCAGTTTTTCATTCTCAGTTATTGAGAGTTTTTCCTTTCATTTTAAATCCTCCTCACTAATTTGACTATTTGGTGTATTATAATTGAAACCTGGCTCAATGTTTGGCAAACTATGAGGTTGTGCATTACCTAATGTCTGAAGCATGGTGTATGATTACTGAAATGTACTGTTGGCCTCCAGATGCTGGGATACGAATGAGAACACTGCCCTCTGGTGGGTGATCAAAGGACCTGTGGTGGCATCTATAATGGTATGACACTTACTGGTTGCTCATTCAGTTTTCCTTTTATTAACTTGCTCACCTTCAAATGCAAAAGCTAAATGTCAAAGGCTTTCTTACAGTGGCCCCAGTTTAAATCCTATCTATCCTAATGTGGTGTGAAACAAAAGGGAAAATAATTTTTTATAGACAAGCGTGTGATTGAGTAGACCAGTTTTAAAGGCAACCAGCAACCTCTGCTTGCTACTTCCTGAGGAAGAAAACCAAGCAGAGAAGGGAAAGACCTAATGTTCAACTGACCGCAGTGAAAATATTTTCTGTTTCATGTCAGATCAATTTCGTCCTCTTCATTGGAATAATCGTGATCCTGGTCCAGAAGCTGCAGTCGCCTGATATCGGAGGAAATGAATCGAGCATTTACCTGTAAGTTACAATCGGTGGGGTTAAATGTGAGTTCAAAAATGTCAAAATTTGGATGAAGAATTTATGCTTTAATAAATTTGATTGCTGCAGTTTTCTAGATCTTGCAACCCTGCTACTCACAGAGCTAGGATTCAGAATTTTAAGTTAAGGCTGGCACTATTACTTTTTTTCATCTTGTCAAAAAATCCCAAAACCAGCATCAAAAGACCAAAAAGACCAAAACCTACAACCAACTGACCCTACAGAAGGTATCATCTGTATATTAAAAGCTGGGTGATATTTTTATAGATGCTAACATATTAAATGCATATGTTGCACAAGGGTTATTGTCTCTCTTGTGAGTGTCACAAACATGTCAATCCAGCCATTTTTTGTAATACTCTGTGATAACCTCTGACATGTCTGCCTAGATTATTTTTTTTAATTTCAGATTCATTTGTAGAACCCAGTGTCAGGAAGTTTGAACCTCATTATGGAGTTGTACTGTATCCAGACATCACTCCTGCTCCCCTCCCATCAGATTGTATCTTTGGAGGCCCAGCAGATAATACTTTTGTCTTCTGCAGCTTAGACCTGAGTGTGCATGACCGAGTGTGGAGATGTGTGTGCGCGTGACACTGTGCGTCTGTGTCCCTAAAGACATTGTCTTTGCTGTATTGTGTGTTGTCTTTGTGCTGTGTAGCAGCTGTGCTCAGAAATGCTTCAGTGAGCCCACACAGGCTGTTCAGCATTCGTGCAGGATGTCAGAGTTATCCACCATCACACTGTAAGTGTGTGTGTGTGTGTGTGTGTGTGTGTGTGTGTGTGTGTGTG
>NW_005187522.1:1039679-1062245 GCF_000239375.1 Pundamilia nyererei
GTTTTAGGGGTTTTTAATTGTCAATGCATTACCTCACTCACAAAACAGAACAAATCTAATCAGTGCTCATGCTTTTGAAAATGTTCTAATCAATAAGTTATGAAAGGACTCATTTACGGTTAATTTCTGTTTGTTTCGATTTATATTTCTGGTGCTGTTTTTTATTATTATATATTATAGTTACTATTAGTTGCATATCTCCTTCCATTATGATAAAACATTTAAAAGAATTTGACATTTTGGGATATTGTTTACTTGTTTTCTTGCTCAGAGTTGGATAACCAACACCTTTTTATTAGCTAAACAAGAGTAAACAGTATAACCTCACTATACACTTTTAATCCATAAACTGCCAAAAAAAAAAAGTTTAGATTCAGGTAAATATAGACAATGTGTTAAATATTAAGCTGTGAGGATGGATTCAGATATATCTAAATAAGTGTTTGTTACCTGAACTTGCACTGTTAAAAATAATAATATTTTTTTAATAGTGTAAGTTTATATTAAGAAAAAACAGTATGTAGAAAATTTCTGCATTTCAAAACATCACATATATTTTTAGAGATTTATTTTTACAGTGTGCACTTTCTCCATTCCCACTTTAGGTGCTAAGCTAGCGTCACACTAAGTGGACAGATAAACAGGTGACCTTCTCCTGTAACTCTCAGCAAGAAAACGAGTCAAACTCTAGTTGTGAAACTATTTCATAAGGACCCCTGGCGACACTGGACCGCACTGTAGAAACCACTGTTTTGCACAGTTGTATCCACCAAGTGTTTGTCTGTATTGTGCCGTTGATATTGTGCGTCAGCCAGTGTTGTTGGCTCCATCATACACGCCACAGTGTAATGACACAGCTTCATGTGACTGCCATAAAGTATCAAACACAGCGGCAGTTGAGTGCGTTCTTGCCGGTGTCTTGACCTAAAAAGAACTGATACATTAAAATAAACCTCAATCGTAAAGTTAAGAATGGATGTGTGGTGCTATTTTATTTTTCTGACTGTCAACAAATCCAGTCAACTACTTCTGACCTAATATTATAGAGCTTAAACAGCTGGGCTATGCTGATTTTTAGTCGCTAAAACTGGGCTAAGCAGTACAATTTTTAGGTGATTTAGAATATTTATTTATGCATGACCGTGTATGTGAAACTGAAAATAAACTGTAGTGCTTGTTTAAAAAAAAGTTCATCTAAAAACAGGAGTACATCATTGATCTTTTTTTATATATACTGGCTAGAAATGAGGGGCTTTAGACTACAACAAAGCAGTTTGTTGTTGGTTTTGGTCTTTTCAGTGGGTTTGTTGACATTAAGAAAAATACAGAATACCACCAGCCTTTACCTCGAACACTTTAAGTATTTATTTAAGGAAATCCTCTTTTTTTATACAAAGCTGAGGATTAATATATTATTATATTAATATATAAATTTTAATATATTTTTAATATATCAATATATAAATTTGCAGCTTAATGAAACATTTAAGAAACAGTATAGTAGTGAAATGTGGCACAGCATTACATCAGCAATGCATCTCTAGCGTCACCTGACCAGCTCCAGTAAATCTACATTAAAACAACTTTGATTTGTGTCTCACTCAATCTCATTAAACTATTTGTTGTTGTTTGTTCAGGCGTCTGGCACGCTCCACCCTCCTGCTCATCCCTCTCTTTGGTATTCACTACACCGTGTTCGCCTTCTCACCTGAAGATGTCAGTAAGAGGGAGAGGCTTGTGTTCGAGCTGGGCCTTGGATCCTTCCAGGTACACTCCTGCAGCTCCTTCATCATCCAGTTTTACTTAAAGAAGAGATCCCAGATGATGAATGAGTGAACGTAATGGGACAATAAATCATTTGAATATAGAAGATACAGCAGGATCTTAAGGAGAGTTTTAGTAATATCCAAAAGTTATCTTCTGCAGTCATTATCAACAGCTATGAAAAGTGAAGAGGAGCTAAGTACATACCCCATAAAGCCTTTTTACTGGAAGCAGTTGTGAAACTGTGAAAGTAATATTGGGCAGCACATTAAGCAGTAAGAATAACAAATTAATGCTATAAAGCTACATGCAGTTAAACACAATGCTGTTAAAATGAGCCCTGCAGCAATTAAACTGGATTTATAAAAGGATAAAATAGATGGAAACAATTATTCTATATTGTCTCCGATGCCAGGAGGAAATGTGTTTATCAGTGAAAGATCAGCATCAGTAATGATGAAAAAAAGACTAAAATATCTTCAGTGACTTACTTAAATTATTTTGTTTGTTTCATCCAATAAGATGCCATTAGGGGGTGATCAGCTAACATGCTAGGTAGTCAATTTCTTTTGTGTTTTTACATTTTTGACAGCACACTGAGGAACACATTTATAGACAATTGTTTTTGTTAAAGTAAAGCTACATGTAGATACAATGGTCCACAATTTCACTGGCTCTATTTTTCTAAAGTTGAGAGTTCATGATAGGCTTTTCTAAGTCTGTCCTTTTTCTAACGAAAAGCAGGCACGGCTGTCATCATCTTCCTAGTGCAGGTTAACCCTTTACCTTCATTTGCATTTGATTTATTTTGTGCTAAGTCATCAAAAAGTGACTTGAGAAGGCATTTTAAATTTTATTGGAAAAGAAAGTGCCTTGGAGTTCTTTGAGGATTTAGCGTATGTTTATCCTTTTCAAAGAACACCTTAAACAGAAGCAGTTTGAATCCAGGAAGTGCTCCTTCTCAGGAACAGTTGAACATTTATTTTATACGTATAGTATTTATTTGATGAGAAAGATAAAATGCCAAACCTTATAATGGTTTTGTTCATTTTCTTTTTAAAAAATTATGGCTTTTTGTCAGGCATTTTGTTAGGCCTTGGTCACCTTAGCTGGCAGTAAACTGACAGAGACAGGTATCTGTGGCAGATATGTCTTATCAGCCTGGTCACTTACAAAATGGTAGATGTAAATATAACCATTAGTTGTAGGTAAAACTAACTGCTGGTGGCCAATTTTTCCAAATAATGTACTTTGATATACATTTAACATCCCAAATACTGAAGAGACCTGTATGTTGTGCACAGCAAAAGCAGAAGTCAGTTTTCCTCTTTCTTTTCTCTTACAGGTCTTATAACATCAGTGCTATACATATATAGCACAGCTGTCATAAGTGTTGCTTGATTATATTAAATGTATATATTACCACAGTTAGATTAAACTGAATCTCGAGCAAATTTTCTCTCATTTCTCTTTCAATTTTCTCTCCATCCTCCTCCTCAGGGCTTTGTGGTGGCTGTCCTCTACTGTTTCCTCAATGGAGAGGTAAGCTTCCCCCTTATTTATTCATATACACACTCACTTCTTCATAATATTTTTTATAATATTTCTTGTGCTTGCAATTTCAGGATGAATCTCTGTGCTTATAATCCTACCCAAATTAATATAACTTAATATAAATTGTATCACCATTTAATACATTTTGTATAATATACAATTAGTTGTAATATACATTAGTTGTAAGCAAATATGAGGACAGATAGTATAACTTCTCCCATGAAGCATCTGCAAGTGATGCAGAAGCAATCTGTCTGTTTAAACATATAGTGTAAGAAATATTAAAAATCTAATGAGTTATTGTATATTTATGTAAAGCATTAGTTGCTGGCCAGTGTTGAAAAAAGTGTGCCTTCTGAGAACTGATGACCTTTTTCCATATTTTCCCCAGATCAGCTATAATTTAAAAAATAAAGTAATTTTAAATAAGAATCTTAAAAAGTGTTTCAGTTCTAACGTTTTCTATATCAGGACATAATAAAAAAAATATTGTCCTTACCAGGTTCGAAAATTATTTGAATACAGATGATCAAGAACACACACTCCACTTTGTTCCAGATGTCTTTTGGTTTGTTCAGATGCAGTTTTGCAAAAACTAAACTGAGGCTTCCTCTTCACAACTCTTTGAAACAGGCCATATTTATTATACTTTTCTGATAGTACTGTCATGATCTTTAACTGTCATGGTTGGCTGTGTGGCAGGCGTGCAAGCAGGAGTGGTGGATCCAAAATGCAGGACTCAGACACAGAAGTTCAACTTAAAGCGCAGCTTTATTGCTGGAAACCCTCTTACTAACTAAAGGCATCAAAAGACAAACAAAAACGCTGGTGGACTAAAACACTGAAGCAGAAAACACTGAACTGGAAACAAAACACTGGCAACACGGAGGCAAAACACACACAGCTTGTTGAGGGTACGACTAATACCTGCTAAGAACCAGATTTTTTTTAATACTATGTCCTGATACATAAAACGTTGGAATTATTATCTATTATAAAAGCCATGTTATATTACAGTCCCAAATCCCAAAAAGTTGGCATGCGTGCATGTCTTTCGAATGCTCTAGATCACATTAGGAAACTCTTCTTTCTAAAAACCTCACCTTTACTGTACCTTTTCGTGGAGCTGGTACAGCTTAAAGTACATTAAAAATGACCTTGTGAAGTTTCTCCCTGAAGGTGCAATCGGAGATCAAGAGGAAATGGCGCAGCTGGACGGTGAACCGGTACTTTGCTGTGGACCTGAAGCAGCAGAGGCATCCTTCGTTGGCCAGCAGTGGAGTGAACGGCGGGACTCAACTGTCGATCCTCAGCAAGAGCAGCTCGCAGATACGCATGTCGAGCCCGCTGGCGGAGAATGCCAACATCAGCCTCCCGACCTGAGCATCTGATTTGCTAGAATCAACTTCAAGGTGCCGTTCCACTTACCTACATCAGACCAACCAGAGCAGACCAAAGTGGCCCCTCAAACCTCTTGCATGTAGTTAATTCACCTTTAGAAAATTAATCTTTCTGAAAACATTTACTGGAGATTTTATGTCTTTATAATTTAATATTGAAGTAATATATTTAATTTATCTCACTACCTTAGACTACTTTAGGTTGCAATTTTTATGATTAATGACTTAAAATGAATATTTTTGCACAACTTAAATTACATTTTATTGATTTAAACTCTCTTTATATAATATTTCCCCCTTTTATTGTTTTATTTACATTCAGATAGGAGATGGTGCCACAAGAGACACTATTAAAATAATAATAATAATACATTTTAAGAAATAAATAGCTTGACATAAAGTATGGGGTCATATTTGGCTGTTGGTGTAAAGTAAATGTGCTTCAAAGTGCCAAACTGGTTGCCTGACTGGATTTCATTACAGCCCAAAGTTAATTATCAACCAAACGTTCGCCTTGCTTGTAAAAAATGCTCATTGTTTAAATGTTTTGTCTTGAATTTAAACATTTTCTACTTTCAGCCGTAAGTACAGAGTATGTCAAAATATAACTTATATATAAAGAAAAAAACAACAACTCATGGATTGTGTAAATAGTGACTTTTAGTGTCTAGATCAGAATTTCTTTATTTAGGATAACGCAGTATTGTTATGACCTTTTCAAATAAAAGGAACTGGAGCCCAGATCTGTAGACTACATCCCATATCCAGAGGACCCAGAAGATCCTGCCCACTCTAGTCTGGACTATTTTTTGTATGAAATGAAAAACAAAAACACATACAGTATATATAAAAGAGATGTGAACGAACAGTATTTCCCACCCTTGGGAATCCCAAGATTAGATTGAATTAGAGGGACTGTGAGATGTTAGCCATAATGTGGACATTAATATTGGTTTGTTTTTCCTTCTAGTTCCTCATCTTGATGCTTAAAATAAGCAGCCCGTCCTCACAGAGTGTGATGATGGGTTGTGAGTTGACTTAGTTTTGTTTTAAGCGGTTACAGATCAGAAAGGTTGGGAACCACTGGTCTACTATCTGAACCAACTAGAGCCTTTAGCTGCTCTACTAGTGGAGCTCGAGTCCCCTTTTCCCTTTTCAGACAGATTTTTTTTTGCAAACTGTGAACATAAACAGTACACGTGCCATATAGTGGATGCTTTCACCCAAAGCTCTTCATAGTGCCATGAGTTTAAATGTACATCGTTTTATTGTAGGGGAGAGATTCCCACTGTCAACATGCTCTTGAACATGGCTGTAAATTGTTCAAGAGCATGTTGTAAATTTCATTGTCTCTTGATCTCTTTCCTCCAAGCTTGAGACCATTGTGCCATAATAAATTGTTCCTACTCTAATTTTAACCATCCTACGCTCATATTCCAAAGTGCCTAGTCGGTCACAAATAGCTATCATTTTTACATTTTTACAGGTAATCTAAAGGTGCAGCGAGTCATTTCAAAGAATGTACAGAGTGGTGGATTTCAGTGTAGATTGAAGAAAATATGCTTTTTCCATTGTGTGTCTCAAAACTTTATTAGTGAATTTCTCATCATTGTCAGTTTATTAACTTACACACAGTGTAAAAAGAGTCCTGCTGTGTAGTTTTCCATCATTTTTATTTATTTTATTTATCTCTTGGTTTACAGCCATGATGTATCTACAACACTCATTTTAGCAGCAATGTGAAAGATAAATGGCTTCAAAACAAAACAAAAAAACAAGTGGTGTAACAGTCAACATTAAAGGCTTTAATGTGACAGCTCTTGACAATCGCTGATTTTTGCTCATTTTTCTGTTTTGTTTGTGCAAAAAACAGGCTGAGAAACAATAATTGTACAAGTGGGAAAATTATTTAATAGAATAAAATGTGAAATGATGTAAACAAAAATAGTTTTTTCACCATATTTATTTTATGTACCATCATAGTTGGATTCTAAGAATGTAGTATCCTTGAACAATGAATTGATGATACTTTACAGAGAAGGATGTATATTTATTTTCCATGAAAAGGTGCCATGTAAAGTGACTATATGTACAGTATACATGCTTTTTTGTGCATAAAACATAGTTGTGGTTCTAATGTATGATTTCATTATTTTGAGTGATGTGGTGTTCTTGGTCTAAGTGCCATAAATGTAGTGTCATAAGAAGTGAGAGTGGGAGATGCATAGCAAAGTCTCTCACTCTAGAGAAAGACAAAAAACACAAGAAGCAGATGCAACCTCTGAAAAGTAACATTATATCAAATGCATCATCTTTGCAGCTTGTGGACAGTAGAGTGAGGACAACAGACAGGGGACATGATTTTATTCAAATAGATTTTTAGAGGTGGAACAAATGCAACAGACAAAACACAAAGTGTGTAAGAGAGTGTGACTTTAAACACAAACACTCTGCTGCTGCTTAAGTGTTTCTATCACCAGCCGTCACTCTGAGTGTTAAACAGCTCAGATGTAAACGACCATGTCTCAAAGCTGTTACTGTATGTGAAAAAAAGAAGAGTAAAAATGACTCCTTGCTCATTTCCGTGCTGTGTATTTGTCTACCACAGGGTGGCAGTAAAATGTTAAGGAGAGTGGACAGTTTTGACAGGCACTGTTTTGCTCATGTTTAGAAATGTAGGATAGGGGGTAGAGATGCTTATATGCCATATTTTTATTCTTTTTCTACATCTGTTTTTGTGACAAGCCCAACATTTTGATGTCCATAATAAAACTTAAATTAACATTGTTTTGTTTTTTCAATGTAGAGATATGTGTTTTTCTGTCATGCCATATCTCAAATTCCTCCCCTTCACTTTAGTGAACTGTGAACTGTGTCAGTTTTTAACCATACTGTGAGATTAGAGGAAATCTGGAGAATTTGTTTTGATTCTTAGCACTAGCTAGAGGAAAACTGAGCATTGTAGCTTTTAGCTAAATTTTGGCTAAAAGAGACCACACTGCTTTTCATAAACCTCTTCCTGCATTTATTTTAGAATTATTATAACAAACGAATGTATCAAAGAGAAACCCTGATAACTTTTTTTTAATATTATATATAGAGATATATAATAGCGTGATAACACGCTTATATCTGTATGCTAGAAAAAGAAGCTATATCCAGTGATTAGGGAAACAGCTAGCCTCTGATCCTCATTTAACTCCCTATTTTATACCCATACCAAAAATACAATATATATAATTTATGAATAAACCTAAAAGGCTGTTTCCCATACCTAGTAGATTTCTACTAGCTGGAAGTGACTTTTTTTACTAGAAGAGAAACCCCCCCTCCCCTTAGCTAAATAAGCTACCTGGACAGCAAGCTAATATCTTGTCTTTTTGCCAGCATTTTTAGCATCAATCTCATTTAACTTTCTGCAAAAAAAAAAAAAAAAAAGTAAATGAGTGTTTCTAAAACTGATTAAAAAAATATTTTGACTGTAGTTATTCTATGTGGCATATCTCTGTGCTAAGATGCTGTTACTTTGGCGGTTGTGCTTGTTGAGCCGGTTTTATGATGTTTTGATTGTGTGTTAAGTCTTGATTGCCAATGAATTGACCGTTGTCGCTCAGCTGCTCTTAAATGTTGCCTGCCATAAATTTGCCATAGTGTACAAATGATGTCTTTTCTTTATCATGTATGCATACTTTTGGCACACAGGTGGACCTCTTGACTAAGACCTGCAGTGTTTGTGGCTGTGATTTTGTACATTTCTTTATGTAAAAGTTTTCAGTGTGTGTGTGTGTGTGCGTCTGTGTGTGCGTCTGTGTGTGCGTCTGTGTTTGAAAGTTGGAGACTGTAATCTGTATGCATGTGTATGTAATGACAAGCATTTAAATATATGTAAATTCTCAGTTTAATGAAGAAAAAATATCTATGAACTTTCATCAAAGTTAAGTTCTACCTGTGACAGTGTGCCATGTGTAACAAGCGTTCTGGTGTCCAACATTCATGTCTCCAGTTGTGTAAAATTGACTGCAAAATAAACTTATCGGTGGTAAGTTGTTGCACTTGCAAAGAGTGTGATTCATTATTCAAAGATGGAAGATTTACTTACATTTACTATCGGTGTAAGAAGTTTACATACACATGGGTGTGAATGTCATGGCAATTTGGGGCTTTTAATAATTTCTTTGAATTGTTCTTTTTCCAGGATGAAATGATTGTACAGTATCCATCTTTAATGACTTAAAAAAAAATAAGAATTATCCACACAAGGTCAAAAGTACACGTATAAGCTACATCGCCACTAATATTTGATTAAATACAGAATTGGTAGAGTTCATTTAAATTCGTTGGTTTCCTGGCATCACTTGGCTTTAAGTATAGTCCACAAATTTTCAACAGGGTCGAAGCCAAGGCTTTTAAAAAGGTCATTCCACAAGCTTAATGTTAGCCTGCTATATTCATTCCAAAACCAGATCCAAGTTTAGGATGATTGTCCTGTTAGAACACCCAATTACGTCCAAGCTTCGGGCTGTTGATCTCAGGTGATGTTGAAGAATATGGAGGTAGCACTCCATTATTCTAAACACTTTGTTGAATGTACTAGTATCACTGACAGCATAACAGTCCGAGAGCACCACCACCATGCTCCTCCAAACATACCTCGTGCTGTCGGAGCCAAATAGCTCAATCTTTATCCCATCTGACCGTAAAACTTTTTCCCCAGAAGACAAGTTGCTTGTCTATATGTGCAACTGCAAATTTCAGCCAAGCTTGAAGGCAGCGATTTTGGAATAGGGGCTTCTTTCTTGATCAGTGCCTAATCAGGCTAAGGCAATGTAATACTGGACCCACTGTGAACAGTGACGCTGGTGTTTCAGCAGTTTCCAGGCTTGAGCTTTTGTGGTTCCTGGGTTGTTCCTGAATGCCTTATCAGATCTTGGCAAAGCGGTGACACATACAAATAACTTGTACTTATGTACAGTTGTTTGAACTGATGATCTCAGAATTTGCAGATGTTTAAAAATGGCTCAAACGTTCTTCTTTTTAGAGCTTCATTGTTCCTTGGACTTTACCATTGTTCTGAGTATCGGTCAATCAGACAAAGAAAAAGAGAAACTACCAGTTGTAGTCAATTATGATTACCGATGAGAAGTTAATATGTCTTTGCTTTATCAAGTCAAAGGACATTTTAGATCCTGAATATGTACTTTTGACTCTGTGTATATTAGAGAAAATCCTAAATTGCTTAAAACTTGTGCGCCTAATTCTTGCTTCTTGTTCTTGTTTTTTTAAAGTCATTAAAGATGCATGCTGTACAATCACTCCATCCTGGAAAAAGAACCGATCAAAGAAATCATTAAGAGTCCAAAATCACCATGACAGTCACACCCATGGTGTGAAAGTCACAACTGTGGAGAAGAACAGGATTTTTGCACTACACGTATAACTTTATTGCGGGGGATTGCACCCAGTGTGAGTAACAATCTTTGTTGGTGTCTGCGCTAAAGTAACCTGAGGGGTCCACTTTGGAAAAACTATCCTAAAACATTAACTGTACGACTTTGATAGATTTAACAGATAATCCTGGGTGCTTGTTAATAAATGTTAATTATTATTATTATTCTAAGGGGTTTTTGGACATACGCGTTCAAGACCAGTTTTGGTCCTCTGCTCCATACGGGATTTAAAAGTAATTTAAAAAAGAGTTTAAAATAAAATAATTTATCTAAAAAAACATTTTATTTAAAACAAGTTGGCTTTCAGTTTATGACTGCAGAATTTGTTCAAGCAAAAGTCAAATCCAAGACACAGAAAATATTTCTTACCAGTTATTGTGGGCAATTGTGTTTATTCAAGCCAAAAAATAAAACGTTTGCTCTCAGCAGCATTAAACTGTTACCCTCATTGGAGTACCATGTCATGAGGAGAACCACCAAAGCTTAATGTTATATTTCACAGTTTTCTATATTTTACATTTCCTACGATTTATAAATTATTCTATTCGATAAAAGTTTCATCCCATTTTATTGAGTATAGCTTCTTGTGTATATTGTATAACATATATTATACTAATTCATATACACATAAAATAAAATATTATTATACAAGTTGTATCTACTTATTAGGCCAATAGAAGGGGGGATAGATGGGCTCAGTAGGATCACTGAGATATCAGCTGCGACAACCGGAAGTGTTTTACATTCATTATGAATTGAGCAAGTAGGGCCTATAGGCATAATTTTTAGGTCTGAGGAATAAAGAGGGTCTGAGGAAGGTGAGATTTGGCTTCAGGTCCAACATTGTATTTGGGGAAAGGAGAAAATGTGCTTTTCTTAGGTCCTGGTTAAAATTCTGATAGAAAGGAAATCCTATTCTTAGATGGAAAAAGTAAACACTGAATACTTTTAAAACCACAAATGTTCATCTATTACTGTGCATTACATGCACGGGTACACTGTTACAGTGTTTGATGTCAATTGTGTGTAGTTAATCTGGTACCATCTTTGTGTTAAAGATCTTGTATAGTGAAATATTTTTGTACACTAATGTGTCTGCAGCTTTGCTGAATATAAAGACTTAAAAAGTGCAGGGCTGAGATGCAGCATATGAAGTTAAACCAAACTTAACTTCAGAGATGCTGGATGAACTATTACTTTAGGAAATATAATTAAGCAAGCTGTTCCCAGTCTTTATGGTGAGCAAATCTAACAAACTGCTGCTTAAAATAATTACATAATTACAAATGCAAAGGCTTAATGGTTGTACAATTCTCAAAATGTATTTGTGTGCACACCTACTATAAAATTTATATACTGACTAGAAAAATCACGTGAACGTCCCCTGAGGTCGGAACAACAACACAGAAAGTCTGAAAAGACATCTTGTGCATCTCTGCAACCCCAGGCACATCTCACAGAAAGGCATAATTTGACACCCTGGGGTGAGGAAGTGTTGTAAAAGCACATGAACACACAGAACTCTGAAAAATGACTTCCAAACTCCAAAAATTGGACCACCTGAGGAGCACTTGAATGCACAAATAAGAGGTGCTATGTTTTATTGTGCTGTAACTTTGGACCATCGTCAGTGTGGGTAACCAGCCCAGTGTTGTTAAACACAACCATTTTATGACATTGTATTATGTAAATGCCAGGCACTCTTTTAATAATTTGGTATTTCTTTAAGTGCAACTAGTACATCAAATGCTCATGATTTATCACATCTGACAACACCATAAATATGTGGAAAGCAGCAAATAAATATTCACAAATCCAATGGCTCATCATCAAACCAATAAGTTAAGACATGATGGACCAATTAATGGCAATGCAAAATGCTTGTCCTGGACTCTCTGGATCTCAGTACTTTAAAAAATTATATATAGATATACATAACATATATATTTCAGTCAGTGAAATGCTAAGTGAGCAAGCACGCACAACTCCAGAGTGGTCCTTCAAAAGTTTCCAGCATAGACTGCTCCTGCTGCTTGCTGCACAGAACTATTTCACATATGTTAGCGATTTCCCAAATCCAGTGTTTCCACAGCTGTCTCTATTGAGGTTTCTCATGTCATGAGCCCATTGCTCAAAAGTTGTCTTCCATAATGATGAAAAACACCCATCACTTGACAACTGGTCATTAGTGGTTCCTGGAGGCTGTTGGGTGTAATTGAAAGCAAAGATTTTTTTTTCTCTAATACGTCTCTAATTCACTTCTCTTGCTGACCATTGTACAGCTGTACAATATGAATTTCCCCAGTGTGGGATAAATACAGTCTATTTCTATGTCTAAACAAGGAGTTTCAGCACTGCAGCCCACATTTTTTAAAAGGCACAACTCATACTTTGCAGACACACAGTCGCCACTTTTTTTCACAGTTTTTACTTGAGATAAAAGCCCCTTTTCCATTAGAACCTACTCGGATCGACTTGCCATGGTTCACCACGGTTTTCAGGGTCTTCTCTTAGGTCATAGTATCTGGACCAGGTACTAACATAGTACCTGCTTGGCCAGGGTTCATAGTGAACCGAGCTTTTGCTAAAATGTGACGTGGTCAGACTGCATGCCACCAATTGGCTAGTCAGGGGCATCGCTCAATGAGTCATGATAGCATCCCATTCACGAAAATCAAAAACACTTATTTTGAAACCTGGTAACGAGGGGAAATGGCTACAAAAAACAATGCCATGGTCCCCAAGTCTGATGAAAAGCCACAGACTGAACAGCAGGTATATTCTTGCCTCGATGTCCACCTTTGTTATAGCATTCATTTCATACATTAACCGTGTATTTATCAACGCTCCGCCCAGTTTCTATAACAATGACCATGCACATTAGGTGGTACTCAGTTGTAATGGAAAACCAGTCGATCCGAGTCAAGACGTGGGCGAGTCGTGGTGAGTCAATCCGAGTAGGTATTAATGGGAAAACGGGTTAACTAGACAACGTCTGTAGACAAATCACTTTCATTCAAATGATGACCATAGCAGCATGCTAGCAGCGAAAGCAATCACAAGGTTGGGGAATACACATTTTTCCCTAGAAACTGGGGGTTGCTAGGTGGTTACTGACCTATCTATAGGCCTGTTTAACCTCCAGCAAACACTTTTAACTCGTTGGGAAATAAACTTTTTTCCTTCTAACTGGTAATTGCCAGGTAGTTATTGACTGGCCTCTAGGCCAGTTTTTCTTGAATTTTGTGTTTTAGTGGATTTAGTAATTTCCTTTTGATCAATTTGCTACTGTGTTACTGTCACCGCTGCAACTTGACACCTTTCCTGAAACCTGGTTTGGTGGCTTTATTAGGTGGGGTCAGTGTTAGCCTAGCTCCTTGTTTTGTTTTCAGCCTGCTTGCTAAGTGCTTGCTAAGTGCTTGCTACCTTCAACAGCTGTTAAGCACTATTATGACAGTGTCTTGACACTGCCTGCCAGCATACACACAGTTAAAAGATGACCTCCGCCAGGTAAAGCAGGAACTGGAGAAAAAGGATGAGCTAACCATGGAGTTCTCATCTGTCATCACTACACAAGCTAAGCACTTAGCTTCTCTACACTCCTCCTGCTGCAGAACCAACTGCTTTTCCACGCATTTCCTCACTGTGACACCATACTCCCCTTCTGTCCAGTTCTGTTTCTACTGGAGGTAACCCTGTCATATACTATCAGGTCAGTTGAATCTGTGGTTTGTCTTATATGACAGTTAAAACCTAATTTTTTATAGTATAACATTTCCTTAATCTTTTCCCATTATTTTTGGTTCTTGTTCTTCTAATGTGTGTATGCAGGAGTGAATGTACTGTAAGATGTTTGCCTGTGTTTGGACTTGTACATTACATCCTGTTTCATCCAAACTAGGAATTTTGTAACTGCATTTTTTAAATGAAATAATCATTGTTGTTATTATTATTAACATTGCTGTTAGTATCATTATTAGCATTACTATTAGCATTATTATTAGCATTATTACTGCAATGTCACCATGCTCACACACTCAAAATGGCAGACAAATTAACATCTGAGGTTTGCTGTCATGTGTCTGCAAATGCTAAATATGATTCCACAACATTTTTGCTCAGTCATTAACTCAGGGCCAGCTCTGTCCCCAGGTTTTCCTCTTTCCTCTGTGGCACCGTGACATCCCTACAAATCAACCACCATCGGAGACGGTCCAAGAAAGAGCACGCTGTGTTTCAAATGAGAAATGTGTGCTGTACCATCCTTAAACTGCAGCCACAACTGCTTCTGAAATCAGTATAATGCATCCTGATACATTTCCTCCTCACTCACCTGTGCTCATTCTGGTAACCTGTTCTTAGAGAGGGGTTGTTGAATTAATGTCATCAGCATGTTCAGCTCCAAGGACTGATTCATTTTTCCCCTTCCTTTTCCTTTGTGAAACATTTTCTTCATTAATGATCTCTGAAATCATACAGAAGAGATGTTGCCACTAGAAGCAGGCAGCCCGAGCCCCCCATGAGTCCGAATTGTGATCTGAGTGATGCTTCTCTTAGCTGGTGTGAGATGACTTTGATTGTGGCACTTCCACAGCCACCTCCGCAGCTCTGTTTGGACCTGCAAACAAATAGAAATTGCAGAAAGTTACAGATGCCTAGGCTTTTTGTTCACCTGTTGAGCAAAATGGTTAATGTCTCTGCAATGCTGCCATTTACCCATACCAAAAAATGTGTTTGAGGTTTTCACTCCAAAGAATAGCTCTTACCTCAGGGCAGCTATTTATGATAAATGTTTGTATGACTTTTTTTTATTACACAAGCTTCCCCTCCATTTGCCTACCTCTCCATTCATGAAACAGTAAAGAAGCGCCACCACAAACCCCTGCAACATAAAAGACATCTGTTTCAAGATAAAATCATAAGAGTAAGAACTGATTGCATGTACAGTCCGCTTAAGGGAAAACAGTGACTTGTGTTGCTAACACTTAATTGCACAAAGCATCACAATAACTTCAGAGAACAAACAAGCAAAACAGGATGAAGCTGCAGGCTTTGAAGAAGTCATTCGGTTGCTGATTTATTGTTGTTTGTTAATTCATTTTGTCATGTTTATGGGATACATTTTGTGCTGCATAAATGTCAACATTCCACATAGTTATAGTCTTACACATGCACAAATATTATGGAGTGGTTATTTATGACCGTGATTATTTCAGCCAGCAAGGGCTGCCACTCTTAGGGGTCGCCATAACAGATCATCTGCTTCCATTTCTCCTAGTATCTAGTATTCCTAGTATCCTCTTCTGCCACATATTCATATGAATGTACTCTTCCTACATATGCCCAAACCATCTCAACCTTGTGTCTCTATCGCTCAAGCCCTCCTTCTGATATTCTCATTTCTAATCGTGTCCATCCTGGTCACTCCCAATGAAAATCTTAACATCCTCAACATTGCCACTTTCAGGATCAGCTCCTGTGTTTTTGTCAGTGCCACCATATCCCAACCAAACATCACAGCAGGTCTCATTAACATTTTGTAAACCCTCCCTTTTACTTTGGCTGCTATCCTTCTGTCACAATCATCCCAACACTCATCTCCACCAACTCCACCCTGACTGCACTCTCCTCTTCACTTCTGCTGTGCACCCTGTATTCTGTCTTGTATCTACTGACTTTCATTCCTTTTTTAACTTGTCCATCACCACTGCATACAAGAAGGTCCTCAGAGCTGATCCCTAATGTAGTCCTACTCCCACCTTGAACTCATCTGTGTCTCTGTCTCCTACTGCACCTCAGTGATATACTCATACAATACCACAGTTCCTCCAAGCACACAATCAATGACTTCTCTAGATCCATGAACACACAGTGAAGCTCCTTCTGGCCTTCTCTATATTTCTCTATCAACTCTCTCAAATATCTTATCTGTAGTGTTGTCTGTGAAGGTTCTCAGTCATCCAGATCATTGCAGTCTAAGGAGCTTGGTGAGAAAAGTGTCTGGACTATACAGCTGTCATCCAAGAAACTTCCGAGAGTGCCAGACCCTCTTGGGGACATTCCCGTAGGGCTTAAAATCTGGGACTCTCCACCAGTTGCTCTTTGAACTGAAGAAGCTTCTTAGATGAGAGGTGAAACGTCTTCAGTCCAGATGCTTTTCTTTCCAAGTTCTGTAGTGTTACTTCTTGGCATGAACCCATACTGCTGCTAACTGATATCACCTCTCTCCTTAACCTAGCTCCATGAACTACAACTGAATGTCTACATGGGATCACTCATCAGCTTTATCCCTCTGTTACCTCCTGTTTTAACTTTGCGCATAATCTTGATAAATTGGAAGATACAATAGGATATCAGTGTGCGCAGGTTTCTCTAAAATATAATAATCGAGTTGAGAATTCAGTGAATTTTAGAGGGACAGGTGCTGGAACAGACTGAGGGATGGATGGCAGACACCTCACCATCACATAAGTTCATCTGGCCTTCAGCTGACGAGCTTTAGTTATTATTGTGCATGCACAGGTATAAATATCAATTCCACGATGATTCAGATTTGTAACACCTGTGCTTCTAATGTGACAAGGAAATAAATCTGCTGGGAAGAATTTCAACTTGAGAAATGTGAGTTATTTATTTTTAGCAATTCTTTCTGAACTGTGATTCTGAAGTTTTATACCTGAAAGGAGCCCAGTCCCAGCTCGATGTAGAGTCTGGCTGCTACTCCAGTGTTCTCAGGCAGGAAGGCAAATACAGTGTAGTGCATCCCAAACAGAGGAATCAGGAACAGGGTGGATTTTGCCAGCCTCCTGAGTGAAGCAAAAAGAAAGGACTGAAAAATAAAAAATAAGTCCAGATAATGATGCAACACTTTGAAAGATTACAGTGTGTTACCAGTATGGTCAGCTACTTTCAGTCATGTCAGAGGTACAAGTTTCAAATGCCAGACAGACTAAATGCGTCATTCAGGTTTCATCAAAGCTACAATGGTGGTGTCAGATTTTCATTACACTGACCTTTAAAACAACATCGTCATCAGGCCAATCAGTGGAAAAGATTAAAATGTCAAAACACAAAACCTGAACACATTGTGCTTAGTTCAGCTCATATCACTGATGTCTAAATATCATGTAAATGTTGCCATTTAATTTCTTATGACATTTTGTTGAAACGGTTTCCCACAAGTAATGCGGTTTGAAAAGAGCAACTCAACATCTGCTTCATCATCAAAAGACACTGAGATAAGTATCATGTTTATGCTCTTCATCATTTACTTTTCTGTATATCCTATTGAGATTGGAAAACCTAGCTGGGTACAGATCCACTCACAACAGTATCCAGTTCATCAGAGATCAACAGACAGCTGTTATCCTAACAACTGACATGTGTGTGTTTTTTATTCTCACTTTAGTTTCCTCAGTGACACTCTCACATGTATGAGGATGTTGCAGTATATGTTTTAGTCATCTAGATAGTCAGATTAAACCATAAAATAGCTCTAATCAGAAATATTATCACAGCTTCAACTGCTTAAAGATTAAAGATGGAGGGGAGCTATCAGCTTATTTCAGGTGAATAATTTGTGCCTTTGTGTGAACACCAAGGTTCCTCCTGAATTAAATTTAAGTTCCTACGACAGGCGGGGCTTTTAATCCTGTGAAACATTCATTGAACTGGTGGAACAATCCTGTCGCACGTCAAAGTAGGTAACATCTATTTCTGGAATCTGGAGCTATTTTTATATGCTCTCATTCTAAATTAATTCAGCTGAGCACAAATGTGCACCAGCCAGATGTCAAGAGAAAGAAGGATTCTTTCAGGTGAAGCAGGGTTTCACTGCTGCTGCAGTAGATTCATGTATGCATATATTATATTAAAGTGTAAGAAGCCATTCAAACTTTTGTCAAGGGATTTAAACAGCTCCCCCTCACCTTTTCTTCTTACATACTACTGCCTCAGTTAGCAGTTTCCACTTAACACCCAGCAAAAGGTTTACATGTTAAAATAAATTACTATTTATCCAACTGAATTATAAAGAGTTTAGTGCAAGAAAATGATTTAAAGCTCAGCTTTATTAATGCTGAACCACTTTTCTCTGCATATGATGTTTTTAACTCACACCTGAGCTATAGGTTCCCATAAGTAAAGCCCAAAATTATCTCATGTATCCACTTGTTGGTGTTAGACACTTGTAACGTTGATCTTCATTATGGTACCATGATGGTACAGTTCTGCTAATAGCAAGTGAGCAAGTCATGGAGTTCTTGGGATGTATCATTGCAAATCGGGGCGGAAAAAAATATGATATTGTGAGAAATTTTTATTTCTGGGATTTCACATTGCCGATGGATCTATTTTTACCAAAACCATATTTTTTTTCCTTAAAACTTACCAAGGGCGTAGATCATCTTGCATGGCCACTATGGTGAGGTGAGGCTGCTACCTCACCTGACTTATAAAAGTTATTATGTCATAAGCCAGTCTTGTTTTTATCATTTATTTTTCTGCAAAATTCTGACCGTACCATCTGTCGCAACAAAAATTCAGAATCAGACCGGGCAAGTCTGCTTCTTCTTCAAGTTATTTTCAGCCAGAGAACTGATGCTCACTGGAACTTTTCTTTTTATCTGACCACACTCTGTAAACCCTAGAGTTAGTTGTGTGGGAAAATCCCAGCAAATCAGCAGTTTAGGTAACAGTCAGATCAACCTGTCTGATACCAACAACCATGCCACATTCAAAGTCACCTAAATCCCCTTTCTTCCTCATTCTGCTTGATTTGAAATTCAGCAGGTCGTCTTGGCCAAATCTAGATCCCTACATGTATTGAGTTTCTGAGCGATTGGATAAATTGGATAAAACCAGATTTCAACCCTTCCAATAGTTGAGACATTTCAGTAAGTTATACGACTTTCATCCACATGAGAGAACAAGATTAAACGTTGGTGAAAAGTGAAAAAGGATTAGTCTTCTGGGCACAATATATGTCTGTAAGAATGTAATACACAAAATTTACAGTTGTTTCTAAATATTTGTGTGAATTTGGTTTGATTTATTCAAACCTATACTTGTGATGTGCTGGCTCACATCCAGGCTTCAAAGAAAGACGGTGAAAGTTGCAAACTCACAGAGCATATCCAATCCCGAAAAGAAAAAAAACTTGAAAGAGATTGCATCAGAGAGGGGAAGTGTGGCTTTGATCTTATTTTTCAGTCATACAAGACATTTCTTATAAGTACAAATGTAATCTGTAAGAAATCAAATTTTATTCTTGTACAGTGTTTAAATTTTAAACTTACAGATTATTAAAATGATGGTTTATCAAAATAGCACTAAGATTAAGTTCAGCACCCTATGTAAGATGTATGGATATCGAAACTAATTTATCTGATAGGTTATTTGTTCTTCATCATTTCCTGACATCACACATGCACACACTGGGGTAAGTTCAGAGCTCTTTAGAGTGCTGTATTAGCTGATTGGTGCAAGCTACTTCTTTTCTTCCTCAAAATCAGAAATCTGTTCATCAGCTGTAAGGTTTCCTGCTGAGACGTATTATCAAATCTCATTTTCACTAGATAAAACAGCCTTCCTGAGCAGTCCATCCTCACAGACTCCTCTTACCTTACTGCTGCCCTAAAGGTTTTTGGTTTTCATATTAATTTACTACTTTACAGCTTCTATTAAAGAGCAGCACGCTTTTTATCAAATCAAAGCTATTATATGTCACATCAATAACTTGTGACTAGAGTGAGCATATGTCCCACTTTGCGAGGGGCATATGTTCAGCATTTTGATTGGTTCCTTACATCTCATAAATCAACACTGAGTTACACTTTTCAAAGCCTGGCTCTTATCCAATAAGAGAAAGAAGAAGAGGCCGTCTCATTGGGGGCTCCTTATGATGTCAATCATAATCATATAATTGGTTCTTATATAGCACTTTTCTACTCTGCCTGAGCACTCGAAGTTCTTTATACAACTTGCTTCATTCACCCATTTACTTTTTTCTGTGTTTAAGTGCTTTTTATCTAACATTCGCACACATCCACACTCCGATGGGCCCACTGCAGAGGAACTTGGGGTTAATATCTTGCCCAAGGATATTTAGCATGCAGACTGGAGCAGCCAGGGATCAAACCACCAACCTTCTGATTAGTAGGTGACAAACTCTATCTAGTTACCTAGCTACAGTCAGGAGGTATAGCATTTAAACTCTGAACCAAAGAAAATGAATGGAAAGATAAAAGTGGCTGAAATAACTAGCATTTACCACACTGTGCAGCAAACCCAATCACAAAGTTCATTAGACTGTTGCAGTAAACTAGCACCAGTCATTTTTTCAGAGTCAGATGAAAATTTCCTGCTTTTCAAACATGCTTTCAGGGTGCTAGGGTGCATGTCCTGTGTGGGCTTGTAAGCTGTTGTTGCCATGATGAACAAACAGAACAGGTGTTTTTGAGTGTTTCTTTTTCTCTGGAAAAGTTTTCATTTGTATTAATGTGATTTTAACTATTTTGTTTAATGTTTTGTCTTGTGAATTTTATGCACCTTATTGAGATTAAGAGGGTGGCCTCTTAATCTCAATAGAGGCCACCCTCTTAATCTCAATAAGGGATTTAAATGCGTACTGACTTTTCAGAATATTGCTGTCCTTCAGTTAACAGGCAGTAGTGGAGCAACTTGTTGATGCAGTTTTTTCTCTGTTTTTTGTATCACAAGAACGACGGACTGTTCTTCTATTAATTTTGACCAAAAGAGGGAATACACAAGTGCAGACAGCCACATGTAAACACTTCAGCTAAATCTGGATCTGTTGCATGATATTTTTAAAAAACAGCTATAACAAAATTTTGCACTAGCACAACATTGTACACTGTGCCCCACATTGTCCCACGGTGATAATCTCTCCTCGTGACTCACATAAAGTGTCCAGTGTCATTGTTCCCTGTCATGGCAGAAGATTTAAGCTTTTCAACCAGAATCCGGATGACGTTGACGAAGATGACTATGTTGATCTGGAAGAGAAACATGCACAGTGGCCTAAATGGCAAAATCAGATACACACTAGTTAAAAGACATTCAGTGTTATCACAGGGGAATGAAAAATTTAAAAATCCTGTATCATCACAGGATAAAGGTGATTACTATTGAACTCGAGACAAAGTGAACCACAATGTGTCACTGCAAACGAGAACATTCACTCCGCTGATGGGCCAAATGTGTCTGAGGCAAGAAAAGTAAATACAGGAAAAAGATACTATGTTCTGGACTAGTTGATTACGTGGAAAATCAATGTGTTTATCATATTTATCACAGTAATATTTCAGGAAAAAAATGTACTCTGAATGTATACAGAACTCTGTTGCATCTCATAATGCAAAACGTAAAGAATTCAGGGAGGCTTTTAGCTCAATCTTGCAGCGTACACCAGGAAATTGGGTCGGCTCGAAGTTGGATCAGATCCTCACTATAAACTAACCACTCTGGAGTTTGTCTGGAAGTGGACCGAGTCCAGAAAAAGTACAGGTGAGTAAACAACCTCGGTTAACTGAAATATTACCATGGCTGCCAGAGATGTTCATTTCTACCAACTCACTGAAGTAAAGTTATCTTAATTAACTAGTTAAACTTGTGCCAGGAACAAATGTGATTTGCAAGAAAACTTCTGTCTCTCAGTATGTTGGCAAATATTTATTAACCTTTAGCTTTGACAAAAGAAAATCTGACATCAAAGGATTTAAAAGACAAAACCACCAATACATGTTTCTTAACAAGCTCCTAAAATTTTAAAACATCGCTGGTATATTATTTAATATTTCATGATCACTGCCCCAAGGGCCACAAACTTGCACTTCCTCTGCCTGAAGAATCCCACTTTAGTGTAAAATTTCCTCATAAAACTTTAATTGTAAATCTGCCACCACAAAACAAAAAACCAGACAGGCAAGTTTATCAGGTACTTGGTGTTTAACTCCTATACTCACCAGCAGTGAGGCTGTTATTGGTCCCTTAATAATCCACCAGATGCCAACATTGTCTGTGTCATCCCAGCAACTGTAAAGCCAAATGTAATGTCAGTGCAATACTAAACCTACAAAAATAGATATAATAGTTCACATGGACTGGCAAGCTGCTTTAAATAAAATGCAGAAATATGAAAGTAACAACAGTAAAAACATACCCTCTGTCATCATAGAAGAATCTGGTCAAAACCCACAGTATGAGAACTGTAGATGGGAGCCCTAAAACGTAAGGGCAGGAATTAATTATGCATGCTCTGTTTACCTGTCAAGTAAAATCAATCCGAACATTGCTCCAGACCAAACGCATCTGTTTGCTGCATATTTCTTTGTTGACAAGCATAGAAAATATTAAGTTGACTCTGTGTAAAAAAAATTTCC
>NW_005187522.1:1062265-1074746 GCF_000239375.1 Pundamilia nyererei
ATCTTTGTGTTAAAGATCTTGTATAGTGAAATATTTTTGTACACTAATGTGTCTGCAGCTTTGCTGAATATAAAGACTTAAAAAGTGCAGGGCTGAGATGCAGCATATGAAGTTAAACCAAACTTAACTTCAGAGATGCTGGATGAACTATTACTTTAGGAAATATAATTAAGCAAGCTGTTCCCAGTCTTTATGGTGAGCAAATCTAACAAACTGCTGCTTAAAATAATTACATAATTACAAATGCAAAGGCTTAATGGTTGTACAATTCTCAAAATGTATTTGTGTGCACACCTACTATAAAATTTATATACTGACTAGAAAAATCACGTGAACGTCCCCTGAGGTCGGAACAACAACACAGAAAGTCTGAAAAGACATCTTGTGCATCTCTGCAACCCCAGGCACATCTCACAGAAAGGCATAATTTGACACCCTGGGGTGAGGAAGTGTTGTAAAAGCACATGAACACACAGAACTCTGAAAAATGACTTCCAAACTCCAAAAATTGGACCACCTGAGGAGCACTTGAATGCACAAATAAGAGGTGCTATGTTTTATTGTGCTGTAACTTTGGACCATCGTCAGTGTGGGTAACCAGCCCAGTGTTGTTAAACACAACCATTTTATGACATTGTATTATGTAAATGCCAGGCACTCTTTTAATAATTTGGTATTTCTTTAAGTGCAACTAGTACATCAAATGCTCATGATTTATCACATCTGACAACACCATAAATATGTGGAAAGCAGCAAATAAATATTCACAAATCCAATGGCTCATCATCAAACCAATAAGTTAAGACATGATGGACCAATTAATGGCAATGCAAAATGCTTGTCCTGGACTCTCTGGATCTCAGTACTTTAAAAAATTATATATAGATATACATAACATATATATTTCAGTCAGTGAAATGCTAAGTGAGCAAGCACGCACAACTCCAGAGTGGTCCTTCAAAAGTTTCCAGCATAGACTGCTCCTGCTGCTTGCTGCACAGAACTATTTCACATATGTTAGCGATTTCCCAAATCCAGTGTTTCCACAGCTGTCTCTATTGAGGTTTCTCATGTCATGAGCCCATTGCTCAAAAGTTGTCTTCCATAATGATGAAAAACACCCATCACTTGACAACTGGTCATTAGTGGTTCCTGGAGGCTGTTGGGTGTAATTGAAAGCAAAGATTTTTTTTTCTCTAATACGTCTCTAATTCACTTCTCTTGCTGACCATTGTACAGCTGTACAATATGAATTTCCCCAGTGTGGGATAAATACAGTCTATTTCTATGTCTAAACAAGGAGTTTCAGCACTGCAGCCCACATTTTTTAAAAGGCACAACTCATACTTTGCAGACACACAGTCGCCACTTTTTTTCACAGTTTTTACTTGAGATAAAAGCCCCTTTTCCATTAGAACCTACTCGGATCGACTTGCCATGGTTCACCACGGTTTTCAGGGTCTTCTCTTAGTTCATAGTATCTGGACCAGGTACTAACATAGTACCTGCTTGGCCAGGGTTCATAGTGAACCGAGCTTTTGCTAAAATGTGACGTGGTCAGACTGCATGCCGCCAATTGGCTAGTCAGGGGCATCGCTCAATGAGTCATGATAGCATCCCATTCACGAAAATCAAAAACACTTATTTTGAAACCTGGTAACGAGGGGAAATGGCTACAAAAAACAATGCCATGGTCCCCAAGTCTGATGAAAAGCCACAGACTGAACAGCAGGTATATTCTTGCCTCGATGTCCACCTTTGTTATAGCATTCATTTCATACATTAACCGTGTATTTATCAACGCTCCGCCCAGTTTCTATAACAATGACCATGCACATTAGGTGGTACTCAGTTGTAATGGAAAACCAGTCGATCCGAGTCAAGACGTGGGCGAGTCGTGGTGAGTCAATCCGAGTAGGTATTAATGGGAAAACGGGTTAACTAGACAACGTCTGTAGACAAATCACTTTCATTCAAATGATGACCATAGCAGCATGCTAGCAGCGAAAGCAATCACAAGGTTGGGGAATACACATTTTTCCCTAGAAACTGGGGGTTGCTAGGTGGTTACTGACCTATCTATAGGCCTGTTTAACCTCCAGCAAACACTTTTAACTCGTTGGGAAATAAACTTTTTTCCTTCTAACTGGTAATTGCCAGGTAGTTATTGACTGGCCTCTAGGCCAGTTTTTCTTGAATTTTGTGTTTTAGTGGATTTAGTAATTTCCTTTTGATCAATTTGCTACTGTGTTACTGTCACCGCTGCAACTTGACACCTTTCCTGAAACCTGGTTTGGTGGCTTTATTAGGTGGGGTCAGTGTTAGCCTAGCTCCTTGTTTTGTTTTCAGCCTGCTTGCTAAGTGCTTGCTAAGTGCTTGCTACCTTCAACAGCTGTTAAGCACTATTATGACAGTGTCTTGACACTGCCTGCCAGCATACACACAGTTAAAAGATGACCTCCGCCAGGTAAAGCAGGAACTGGAGAAAAAGGATGAGCTAACCATGGAGTTCTCATCTGTCATCACTACACAAGCTAAGCACTTAGCTTCTCTACACTCCTCCTGCTGCAGAACCAACTGCTTTTCCACGCATTTCCTCACTGTGACACCATACTCCCCTTCTGTCCAGTTCTGTTTCTACTGGAGGTAACCCTGTCATATACTATCAGGTCAGTTGAATCTGTGGTTTGTCTTATATGACAGTTAAAACCTAATTTTTTATAGTATAACATTTCCTTAATCTTTTCCCATTATTTTTGGTTCTTGTTCTTCTAATGTGTGTATGCAGGAGTGAATGTACTGTAAGATGTTTGCCTGTGTTTGGACTTGTACATTACATCCTGTTTCATCCAAACTAGGAATTTTGTAACTGCATTTTTTAAATGAAATAATCATTGTTGTTATTATTATTAACATTGCTGTTAGTATCATTATTAGCATTACTATTAGCATTATTATTAGCATTATTACTGCAATGTCACCATGCTCACACACTCAAAATGGCAGACAAATTAACATCTGAGGTTTGCTGTCATGTGTCTGCAAATGCTAAATATGATTCCACAACATTTTTGCTCAGTCATTAACTCAGGGCCAGCTCTGTCCCCAGGTTTTCCTCTTTCCTCTGTGGCACCGTGACATCCCTACAAATCAACCACCATCGGAGACGGTCCAAGAAAGAGCACGCTGTGTTTCAAATGAGAAATGTGTGCTGTACCATCCTTAAACTGCAGCCACAACTGCTTCTGAAATCAGTATAATGCATCCTGATACATTTCCTCCTCACTCACCTGTGCTCATTCTGGTAACCTGTTCTTAGAGAGGGGTTGTTGAATTAATGTCATCAGCATGTTCAGCTCCAAGGACTGATTCATTTTTCCCCTTCCTTTTCCTTTGTGAAACATTTTCTTCATTAATGATCTCTGAAATCATACAGAAGAGATGTTGCCACTAGAAGCAGGCAGCCCGAGCCCCCCATGAGTCCGAATTGTGATCTGAGTGATGCTTCTCTTAGCTGGTGTGAGATGACTTTGATTGTGGCACTTCCACAGCCACCTCCGCAGCTCTGTTTGGACCTGCAAACAAATAGAAATTGCAGAAAGTTACAGATGCCTAGGCTTTTTGTTCACCTGTTGAGCAAAATGGTTAATGTCTCTGCAATGCTGCCATTTACCCATACCAAAAAATGTGTTTGAGGTTTTCACTCCAAAGAATAGCTCTTACCTCAGGGCAGCTATTTATGATAAATGTTTGTATGACTTTTTTTTATTACACAAGCTTCCCCTCCATTTGCCTACCTCTCCATTCATGAAACAGTAAAGAAGCGCCACCACAAACCCCTGCAACATAAAAGACATCTGTTTCAAGATAAAATCATAAGAGTAAGAACTGATTGCATGTACAGTCCGCTTAAGGGAAAACAGTGACTTGTGTTGCTAACACTTAATTGCACAAAGCATCACAATAACTTCAGAGAACAAACAAGCAAAACAGGATGAAGCTGCAGGCTTTGAAGAAGTCATTCGGTTGCTGATTTATTGTTGTTTGTTAATTCATTTTGTCATGTTTATGGGATACATTTTGTGCTGCATAAATGTCAACATTCCACATAGTTATAGTCTTACACATGCACAAATATTATGGAGTGGTTATTTATGACCGTGATTATTTCAGCCAGCAAGGGCTGCCACTCTTAGGGGTCGCCATAACAGATCATCTGCTTCCATTTCTCCTAGTATCTAGTATTCCTAGTATCCTCTTCTGCCACATATTCATATGAATGTACTCTTCCTACATATGCCCAAACCATCTCAACCTTGTGTCTCTATCGCTCAAGCCCTCCTTCTGATATTCTCATTTCTAATCGTGTCCATCCTGGTCACTCCCAATGAAAATCTTAACATCCTCAACATTGCCACTTTCAGGATCAGCTCCTGTGTTTTTGTCAGTGCCACCATATCCCAACCAAACATCACAGCAGGTCTCATTAACATTTTGTAAACCCTCCCTTTTACTTTGGCTGCTATCCTTCTGTCACAATCATCCCAACACTCATCTCCACCAACTCCACCCTGACTGCACTCTCCTCTTCACTTCTGCTGTGCACCCTGTATTCTGTCTTGTATCTACTGACTTTCATTCCTTTTTTAACTTGTCCATCACCACTGCATACAAGAAGGTCCTCAGAGCTGATCCCTAATGTAGTCCTACTCCCACCTTGAACTCATCTGTGTCTCTGTCTCCTACTGCACCTCAGTGATATACTCATACAATACCACAGTTCCTCCAAGCACACAATCAATGACTTCTCTAGATCCATGAACACACAGTGAAGCTCCTTCTGGCCTTCTCTATATTTCTCTATCAACTCTCTCAAATATCTTATCTGTAGTGTTGTCTGTGAAGGTTCTCAGTCATCCAGATCATTGCAGTCTAAGGAGCTTGGTGAGAAAAGTGTCTGGACTATACAGCTGTCATCCAAGAAACTTCCGAGAGTGCCAGACCCTCTTGGGGACATTCCCGTAGGGCTTAAAATCTGGGACTCTCCACCAGTTGCTCTTTGAACTGAAGAAGCTTCTTAGATGAGAGGTGAAACGTCTTCAGTCCAGATGCTTTTCTTTCCAAGTTCTGTAGTGTTACTTCTTGGCATGAACCCATACTGCTGCTAACTGATATCACCTCTCTCCTTAACCTAGCTCCATGAACTACAACTGAATGTCTACATGGGATCACTCATCAGCTTTATCCCTCTGTTACCTCCTGTTTTAACTTTGCGCATAATCTTGATAAATTGGAAGATACAATAGGATATCAGTGTGCGCAGGTTTCTCTAAAATATAATAATCGAGTTGAGAATTCAGTGAATTTTAGAGGGACAGGTGCTGGAACAGACTGAGGGATGGATGGCAGACACCTCACCATCACATAAGTTCATCTGGCCTTCAGCTGACGAGCTTTAGTTATTATTGTGCATGCACAGGTATAAATATCAATTCCACGATGATTCAGATTTGTAACACCTGTGCTTCTAATGTGACAAGGAAATAAATCTGCTGGGAAGAATTTCAACTTGAGAAATGTGAGTTATTTATTTTTAGCAATTCTTTCTGAACTGTGATTCTGAAGTTTTATACCTGAAAGGAGCCCAGTCCCAGCTCGATGTAGAGTCTGGCTGCTACTCCAGTGTTCTCAGGCAGGAAGGCAAATACAGTGTAGTGCATCCCAAACAGAGGAATCAGGAACAGGGTGGATTTTGCCAGCCTCCTGAGTGAAGCAAAAAGAAAGGACTGAAAAATAAAAAATAAGTCCAGATAATGATGCAACACTTTGAAAGATTACAGTGTGTTACCAGTATGGTCAGCTACTTTCAGTCATGTCAGAGGTACAAGTTTCAAATGCCAGACAGACTAAATGCGTCATTCAGGTTTCATCAAAGCTACAATGGTGGTGTCAGATTTTCATTACACTGACCTTTAAAACAACATCGTCATCAGGCCAATCAGTGGAAAAGATTAAAATGTCAAAACACAAAACCTGAACACATTGTGCTTAGTTCAGCTCATATCACTGATGTCTAAATATCATGTAAATGTTGCCATTTAATTTCTTATGACATTTTGTTGAAACGGTTTCCCACAAGTAATGCGGTTTGAAAAGAGCAACTCAACATCTGCTTCATCATCAAAAGACACTGAGATAAGTATCATGTTTATGCTCTTCATCATTTACTTTTCTGTATATCCTATTGAGATTGGAAAACCTAGCTGGGTACAGATCCACTCACAACAGTATCCAGTTCATCAGAGATCAACAGACAGCTGTTATCCTAACAACTGACATGTGTGTGTTTTTTATTCTCACTTTAGTTTCCTCAGTGACACTCTCACATGTATGAGGATGTTGCAGTATATGTTTTAGTCATCTAGATAGTCAGATTAAACCATAAAATAGCTCTAATCAGAAATATTATCACAGCTTCAACTGCTTAAAGATTAAAGATGGAGGGGAGCTATCAGCTTATTTCAGGTGAATAATTTGTGCCTTTGTGTGAACACCAAGGTTCCTCCTGAATTAAATTTAAGTTCCTACGACAGGCGGGGCTTTTAATCCTGTGAAACATTCATTGAACTGGTGGAACAATCCTGTCGCACGTCAAAGTAGGTAACATCTATTTCTGGAATCTGGAGCTATTTTTATATGCTCTCATTCTAAATTAATTCAGCTGAGCACAAATGTGCACCAGCCAGATGTCAAGAGAAAGAAGGATTCTTTCAGGTGAAGCAGGGTTTCACTGCTGCTGCAGTAGATTCATGTATGCATATATTATATTAAAGTGTAAGAAGCCATTCAAACTTTTGTCAAGGGATTTAAACAGCTCCCCCTCACCTTTTCTTCTTACATACTACTGCCTCAGTTAGCAGTTTCCACTTAACACCCAGCAAAAGGTTTACATGTTAAAATAAATTACTATTTATCCAACTGAATTATAAAGAGTTTAGTGCAAGAAAATGATTTAAAGCTCAGCTTTATTAATGCTGAACCACTTTTCTCTGCATATGATGTTTTTAACTCACACCTGAGCTATAGGTTCCCATAAGTAAAGCCCAAAATTATCTCATGTATCCACTTGTTGGTGTTAGACACTTGTAACGTTGATCTTCATTATGGTACCATGATGGTACAGTTCTGCTAATAGCAAGTGAGCAAGTCATGGAGTTCTTGGGATGTATCATTGCAAATCGGGGCGGAAAAAAATATGATATTGTGAGAAATTTTTATTTCTGGGATTTCACATTGCCGATGGATCTATTTTTACCAAAACCATATTTTTTTTCCTTAAAACTTACCAAGGGCGTAGATCATCTTGCATGGCCACTATGGTGAGGTGAGGCTGCTACCTCACCTGACTTATAAAAGTTATTATGTCATAAGCCAGTCTTGTTTTTATCATTTATTTTTCTGCAAAATTCTGACCGTACCATCTGTCGCAACAAAAATTCAGAATCAGACCGGGCAAGTCTGCTTCTTCTTCAAGTTATTTTCAGCCAGAGAACTGATGCTCACTGGAACTTTTCTTTTTATCTGACCACACTCTGTAAACCCTAGAGTTAGTTGTGTGGGAAAATCCCAGCAAATCAGCAGTTTAGGTAACAGTCAGATCAACCTGTCTGATACCAACAACCATGCCACATTCAAAGTCACCTAAATCCCCTTTCTTCCTCATTCTGCTTGATTTGAAATTCAGCAGGTCGTCTTGGCCAAATCTAGATCCCTACATGTATTGAGTTTCTGAGCGATTGGATAAATTGGATAAAACCAGATTTCAACCCTTCCAATAGTTGAGACATTTCAGTAAGTTATACGACTTTCATCCACATGAGAGAACAAGATTAAACGTTGGTGAAAAGTGAAAAAGGATTAGTCTTCTGGGCACAATATATGTCTGTAAGAATGTAATACACAAAATTTACAGTTGTTTCTAAATATTTGTGTGAATTTGGTTTGATTTATTCAAACCTATACTTGTGATGTGCTGGCTCACATCCAGGCTTCAAAGAAAGACGGTGAAAGTTGCAAACTCACAGAGCATATCCAATCCCGAAAAGAAAAAAAACTTGAAAGAGATTGCATCAGAGAGGGGAAGTGTGGCTTTGATCTTATTTTTCAGTCATACAAGACATTTCTTATAAGTACAAATGTAATCTGTAAGAAATCAAATTTTATTCTTGTACAGTGTTTAAATTTTAAACTTACAGATTATTAAAATGATGGTTTATCAAAATAGCACTAAGATTAAGTTCAGCACCCTATGTAAGATGTATGGATATCGAAACTAATTTATCTGATAGGTTATTTGTTCTTCATCATTTCCTGACATCACACATGCACACACTGGGGTAAGTTCAGAGCTCTTTAGAGTGCTGTATTAGCTGATTGGTGCAAGCTACTTCTTTTCTTCCTCAAAATCAGAAATCTGTTCATCAGCTGTAAGGTTTCCTGCTGAGACGTATTATCAAATCTCATTTTCACTAGATAAAACAGCCTTCCTGAGCAGTCCATCCTCACAGACTCCTCTTACCTTACTGCTGCCCTAAAGGTTTTTGGTTTTCATATTAATTTACTACTTTACAGCTTCTATTAAAGAGCAGCACGCTTTTTATCAAATCAAAGCTATTATATGTCACATCAATAACTTGTGACTAGAGTGATCGATCATATGTCCCACTTTACGAGGGGCATATGTTGAGACAATGGTCAGCATTTTGATTGGTTCCTTACATCTCATAAATCAACACTGAGTTACACTTTTCAAAGCCTGGCTCTTATCCAATAAGAGAAAGAAGAAGAGGCCGTCTCATTGGGGGCTCCTTATGATGTCAATCATAATCATATAATTGGTTCTTATATAGCACTTTTCTACTCTGCCTGAGCACTCGAAGTTCTTTATACAACTTGCTTCATTCACCCATTTACTTTTTTCTGTGTTTAAGTGCTTTTTATCTAACATTCGCACACATCCACACTCCGATGGGCCCACTGCAGAGGAACTTGGGGTTAATATCTTGCCCAAGGATATTTAGCATGCAGACTGGAGCAGCCAGGGATCAAACCACCAACCTTCTGATTAGTAGGTGACAAACTCTATCTAGTTACCTAGCTACAGTCAGGAGGTATAGCATTTAAACTCTGAACCAAAGAAAATGAATGGAAAGATAAAAATGGCTGAAATAACTAGCATTTACCACACTGTGCAGCAAACCCAATCACAAAGTTCATTAGACTGTTGCAGTAAACTAGCACCAGTCATTTTTTCAGAGTCAGATGAAAATTTCCTGCTTTTCAACCAGGTGCTTTCAGGGTGCTAGGGTGCATGTCCTGTGTGGGCTTGTAAGCTGTTGTTGCCATGATGAACAAACAGAACAGGTGTTTTTGAGTGTTTCTTTTTCTCTGGAAAAGTTTTCATTTGTATTAATGTGATTTTAACTATTTTGTTTAATGTTTTGTCTTGTGAATTTTATGCACCTTATTGAGATTAAGAGGGTGGCCTCTTAATCTCAATAGAGGCCACCCTCTTAATCTCAATAAGGGATTTAAATGCGTACTGACTTTTCAGAATATTGCTGTCCTTCAGTTAACAGGCAGTAGTGGAGCAACTTGTTGATGCAGTTTTTTCTCTGTTTTTTGTATCACAAGAACGACGGACTGTTCTTCTATTAATTTTGACCAAAAGAGGGAATACACAAGTGCAGACAGCCACATGTAAACACTTCAGCTAAATCTGGATCTGTTGCATGATATTTTTAAAAAACAGCTATAACAAAATTTTGCACTAGCACAACATTGTACACTGTGCCCCACATTGTCCCACGGTGATAATCTCTCCTCGTGACTCACATAAAGTGTCCAGTGTCATTGTTCCCTGTCATGGCAGAAGATTTAAGCTTTTCAACCAGAATCCGGATGACGTTGACGAAGATGACTATGTTGATCTGGAAGAGAAACATGCACAGTGGCCTAAATGGCAAAATCAGATACACACTAGTTAAAAGACATTCAGTGTTATCACAGGGGAATGAAAAATTTAAAAATCCTGTATCATCACAGGATAAAGGTGATTACTATTGAACTCGAGACAAAGTGAACCACAATGTGTCACTGCAAACGAGAACATTCACTCCGCTGATGGGCCAAATGTGTCTGAGGCAAGAAAAGTAAATACAGGAAAAAGATACTATGTTCTGGACTAGTTGATTACGTGGAAAATCAATGTGTTTATCATATTTATCACAGTAATATTTCAGGAAAAAAATGTACTCTGAATGTATACAGAACTCTGTTGCATCTCATAATGCAAAACGTAAAGAATTCAGGGAGGCTTTTAGCTCAATCTTGCAGCGTACACCAGGAAATTGGGTCGGCTCGAAGTTGGATCAGATCCTCACTATAAACTAACCACTCTGGAGTTTGTCTGGAAGTGGACCGAGTCCAGAAAAAGTACAGGTGAGTAAACAACCTCGGTTAACTGAAATATTACCATGGCTGCCAGAGATGTTCATTTCTACCAACTCACTGAAGTAAAGTTATCTTAATTAACTAGTTAAACTTGTGCCAGGAACAAATGTGATTTGCAAGAAAACTTCTGTCTCTCAGTATGTTGGCAAATATTTATTAACCTTTAGCTTTGACAAAAGAAAATCTGACATCAAAGGATTTAAAAGACAAAACCACCAATACATGTTTCTTAACAAGCTCCTAAAATTTTAAAACATCGCTGGTATATTATTTAATATTTCATGATCACTGCCCCAAGGGCCACAAACTTGCACTTCCTCTGCCTGAAGAATCCCACTTTAGTGTAAAATTTCCTCATAAAACTTTAATTGTAAATCTGCCACCACAAAACAAAAAACCAGACAGGCAAGTTTATCAGGTACTTGGTGTTTAACTCCTATACTCACCAGCAGTGAGGCTGTTATTGGTCCCTTAATAATCCACCAGATGCCAACATTGTCTGTGTCATCCCAGCAACTGTAAAGCCAAATGTAATGTCAGTGCAATACTAAACCTACAAAAATAGATATAATAGTTCACATGGACTGGCAAGCTGCTTTAAATAAAATGCAGAAATATGAAAGTAACAACAGTAAAAACATACCCTCTGTCATCATAGAAGAATCTGGTCAAAACCCACAGTATGAGAACTGTAGATGGGAGCCCTAAAACGTAAGGGCAGGAATTAATTATGCATGCTCTGTTTACCTGTCAAGTAAAATCAATCCGAACATTGCTCCAGACCAAACGCATCTGTTTGCTGCATATTTCTTTGTTGACAAGCATAGAAAATATTAAGTTGACTCTGTGTAAAAAAAATTTCCATGCTACTTGCATCTGTTTCATGCCCAAAAAAAAAGGAGTACAGAGAGAATAAAAGCAGGAGACACGAGAGAGCAGGATAGTAAAGCCAGAAAGAAGCTGATAAGACGCATCAGAGCCACCGTGGTTACAGTCTGAGCACCACTCGTGTGCACACACGTAAACACACCTCAGGTGCTTTGTGTAAAAACATTCAGGACAAAAATATTTACATATCTTCACATATTCATCTGTGTAGTTTCATATTTTTTTAAGCATTATTATGGCTGTTATTGTTGTAACTTTGTATAGGGAATATCACAAGCAATCTATCACCAACCCAACATCTGTTGTCCAGGTATAAAATATGATAATTTGGGGGAACAGCCGAATTTATTAAGTAATCATCCTTTTATCAACAGCTGAAACTGCTGTGCATTAATTCTTGGGTGAAAATAAGGCGAATAAGGAAATCCTGGGTTTTCAGTAATAGCGGTTCTGTTTTTTCTTTTTCTTACCAGGTTATATCGCCATGGTAACTTGTGGGTCATGTTCAACATTAGACAGGTGAAATCACTGCCTATAGATTAATCGACTATGCAGAAGACTGTGTAAACATTCCCAGAACATGATAGTAAAATGATCTAAAGTCTTTGTGTTTCCTAAATCAACTGGCACGTTCAGGTATGGATACAGATCAGTGTCAGAATTATTTGAACTACCTTACGAGTCAAAATATGAGCAATAGTGCTCATTACTTTCTTTTTTCTGGGGGGAGTTTAACACTTGCTGTGACAAGTCGTCAGGGTTTCTTACAACAAAACTGGGATTTCATTTGACAAAATGCAATCTTGGAACCACTGATGATCATCTGACAACGATTTAGCTCTTGAGATCTTTGGAATCATTTACATTCGCAACTAATGTTTGGTGCACACAAGCTAAATGATTGAGCTAATAGGCTAGCCACTGGGTTCTCTGATGAGCTCCGCTCATCTTTATGGGGAAATTATGGTTCACCAATGGCAGTGTGGGCAGCCTGTGATCAGATTAGGTTGCTGTGGGTCCATCAGGTGCAGAGAATAGTAAACTTCTAGCACACGAAGATGATTTGGGGAAATTTGTGGAA
>NW_005187522.1:1075606-1083899 GCF_000239375.1 Pundamilia nyererei
TTCTCTCTGACAGAGGAGGGGACAGCAACGCTTTCATGTCACCTTTTTTGAGTGTAGAGTGAGCGATGAGGTGATTCAAGTTGAGTCATACAGTTCAGAAGGACAAAACAAAAACACTGTGATGTGACGTGGTGCTGTATGTGTGCATGTTTGCACTTCAGTCTTGCGTCGCTGGTTACCGTTGGAAATAAATCCTTGTAAACAAAACTTCTCAACAAATTCATCACTGCGGTACACACATCCACATACATTTAATAAATGTATTCCTTAATGATAAACGGGTGATATTAATAAGGCTTACACAGTCTGCATTTTTGCCAGCTGGCTCAAGAGAGCTTAAAGTGCACACAGCATGTTTGATACTGCACTACTGTACAGTGCTCCTCCACTCACACGGCTCAGGAGCTGAACTGGCTGCACTCCATTGCTTTCAGACTGTATTATGTGCCTAATCAGTTTTTTCTAATATCATAGTTTGATTTTCCTTGTTAAGAATCAGTCACTCTGCTCTCTGTAAACCTTTCACATTACTGACTGGTCAGATGCCTCCATTTCCGCCTCTTCCAGGGAACCACCCTTGCAGCTAGATTGGGAAGCTGTGGACTAACTTATTGAAATTATAACCACCTTTGTGTGACTGATTAGGCTGATTGCTGATGTCTGGGTAAGAGAAGAGAGAGGGGAAAGATATCCTGAGTATGTTGTACCTGCTTTGAAGCACAGCCCCAAGAAGCATTCACAATGGTAATTATGACTAATCTCACAATTAAGAGATCTTCTCCAAAAGGTTAAGTAGGTTGTTAATCAGAGATAAACTACCTGGTGTAACTTATGCTATTTTATTAATAATAACTTTTAATATTGTCTCATGCCCATGAATTCAGTGCTATTCCATTTTTAAAATTAGCAGTTCAGGCTTATAAAGCAGTGCTGCTGTGAATTGGAGCTGGAAAAATTATCACGGTTCAAGTGCAAGTTCCCAGACAAGGTGTAGAATCAACTGATCTCCGGCAGGGATTGACAGCGGTGGAGGATTTCACTTTCCTCTCTTAACTTCCTGTCAAAGCAGCTGAGCAGCAGTTGCCAGCTACAGCATCCTGCTCAGCGTGACTCACTGTTTGCATGTGGAGCACCTTTAACAACAACCTACAACTGAGACAGCTCACAAGACCTGACGTGAAATCATAATAATGTCTGCCTGAATGCTGATGACCTACCTCTTCTTTTATTAAACTGTAGCGGCGTGCTTGTAGCCCTCAGGGTCAGATCCATTTATATCTTACCATAAATTCCATTCATCGCCTTATCAGAAATATCCCTGCCACTGTGTGTGAATGCAGCATTGCACTGGCATGCAGCGGAGGATTTAAAAAGCCCACGTGGCATGAAAGGTTTTGTTTTGCCAGCAGGACATTGCCTAAAAGTTTCAGGTAAGTGTGTTGTTGTTTCTCATCTTCACTGCTGCACTTAACAAAAGTGTCTGCTTAGCTCTGTGTGGCTGGACTAAGCTGCTATATTTTGGTAACAGGAACCATATAAGACTGACAGGAGCGGTGGAGCTTGAGATTACAGGCTTGAATAGGAAAATATACAACAGCATGAAACAAACAAAACAAAAAGACAGTGGGATGGGAATGGTAAGACAATGGAAAACACTTGGCTTAGGAACAAGGGATGAGAAAACATGGAAACCTCTCAAAACATCCATAGAAAGCTAAAAAAAATAAAAAATAAAAAAAAAAGACGGGAGAGAAAATAAAAGGGGGGCCGAGGAAAACAAGCGCTACACTCATCTTTAGGGCTGTGCTGCTGCCTAAATAAACTGCTACCAGGATTTTGGAGGCTCAGTTCTTGTGTAAAAATAGATTTCCAACCCAGATATGAAGATAATGTGTGATAATACTGACTTTAACCCCTTAACACCTAGTGCTTTATATTAGATACATGAGTTTTTGTAAGCGTTTGAGGCTTCTATCGTCAGTTTAAATGTTTCCCCTGACAATTCTAAATAAATTGTAAAATAAATGTCAAATTAATATTATGTTTTTGTCAAAAGGTCCAATAAACTCTCTCACTTCAAAATGTATAATTTTCTGGGAATAGTTTTGGCTTTAAAGGGTTAAACCATTTAAGGCACTGAAAGGGGTTTTCATACTGTTCCCCTGTTATCTCCTATTCTGCAGCTGAATATATTAAATTGAGCACATCACAATGTGCAACTGATGGCACTTATTCTCCAGCAGCATCATTTGCGAGAGACAGAAAAGCAACAAGACGCCTTGACTTTAAATCAGCAAAAGCCACGATGGAAACATTTGTTTGTTCTTGAAAATTATTCCTTTACCTACATTACTCTGATGTTTTAGAATTTAAAAAAATCATGTATTTATTAAACTTTCAGTGGAGCTTAACACATTTTTGCTTAAATAACAGTCAATTTTTATTTTTTATTTTTTACTTTTTCTTCATTAAGGAGTTAATATGAGTGAATCTTTGACAGGTCCTTCAGGCATTTGCTGGCAAGCCTGTAAACGTCTGACATGTTTGCTGCAGGACCTTTAGCAGATGTGGCCGATGATGGTGTCAGAAACAATGAGGAGTGAGACCTCAAGTGAAGAACTTGCCATAAGCAGAATTAACAATGGGCTGGCTGCCTGACGACGATTATGATGATGATGATGATTTGCACTGGATCACACTTCTCTGGACTTCAGAAAACCATTGAGAGCTTCTTTGAAATGGAGAAACCAAAAATATACAGCTAATGATAAGTTCTTGATGTTTTACTGGCTATTTTTTTTAACGTGTAGTTGTGTAAGCTAGTTAGTCACTGTATAATATGAGCAGTACTGTGTGTGGAGGTCAAAGTGGCTCGCTAGCACCAGTTGAATATTTAATAGCAGCTAACATGCTAACTGCTGTGTTTTCTCCGCTTACCAAAAGAATATCTTTTAATGATTATTTTAATCACTTTTACATCTTTTAAAGGGCTCTGACATGTGATATTTTAACAGTTAGATGAGCTGTTGCTGTTGTGTATTTGTCAGGCTACATGATGATCAGCTAGTGTAGCTCTAGAAAAAACTTGTAGGGACCTTTTGTGTGACTCGAGGCTTCAATGCTACTTTTACCTGGAAACACCGATTCAATTATTTATCAAGTATTTCCATTTTTTAAGTTCACAGGCATCCTGTTTGTAAGGATACAGTCTCTTCAAGTCGGAAAATATTGCTCATTCAAATCAATCATTTATAGTGTTTTTCTCACACACAGACACATCCGGGATGTAGCGAGAAAACCAATCACTGTTGTAGGCTATGACCACAATTTTACATTTTTACATTTTTAAAATGTATGTATTACATTTTCCTCTTTCACTATCCTTCCTGAATACTGCTTATTTAACAGTTTTAGTTTTTTAAAGAGTACCACTAAATAGATAAAGTTTGTGAAGTGCCTTTTTTAACCAGTCCCTCCCTGCCTATATAAAACATTTGTTTTTAAATGCTGCAATCCATTTAACAAGTTAACATCATACGGGTGTTAACAAAGGGTGTTTTCATATATTATTCAATTGAATTTCAATGTATTTTGCACAGTGCAAGCTGTGGAAAATTTTATTTGGATTTCTTTTAAATTACCCAAAGTCACACACTACTAAAAAAAATTTATTTCCTGTAAAAACTTTAGTTTGTACCCCTTAAAACACAATGAAAGCCCATTTAATTCTAGGAGAATTACACTTTTGTGTAATTAAAAAATAATCTGTATTAATTTGTGTAACACAATTATAGAGGCTGTGCTTTTGTACACAGAAACAAAGGAAGCCTGTATTTTAATTTGCCCATTTGACATGTCGGTGCAAATTGACAATATTCCAATGTGAGCAAAAACATCAAGTCATGGGACTTATAAACATATACAGACAAAGGACAAAAGGTGTTAATTGACTGTTTAGGATAATAAACACACTGTTCAGTAGTCAAAACCGCAAAACAAGGCAAAAAATTTTTTTGACTTTCTAAGCATATTTTCAGAAAAGCAAATTGTTTGTCTTTGCATCCACAACTGAGCTTATTTGTAACAAAAAAGAAGTTTTTCTACCATATTTATAGCACCTCCCCTTTCAACTGAGCCTCTGTGTTCTATGGCCCTGTCTCTATTTCACCAATATTTGCTTTATTGCTAGAGCTGATCATGATTAACAAATGATTTTAGATAACCCTTTTGAATATTAATCTGTTTGTGGGTCACATTTTATTCTGTGTTTTTTAGTGTTTGTGTTGGAGCTACAGTGTGTGATTGTTTTTGTAAAGACAAATTCAGTCACTCTTACTCACCCCATCCAATCAGGATATACCACCAGAAGTATTTCCTCTGTGAGACGAAGGTCAGAGCCAGCAGCGTCTGCAGATACATGCCCTCCACCAGCAGCCAGAAGTAATTGGCCAGGATGCTGAACTGGAAGAAAGCCACGGCTGACTTGCACGCTTTCTATAGAGAGGAAACAACAAAACAAAGTTAGAAAAACTGGATGTGTCATCATTTAACATAATAATACATCTTTTTGTGTAATAAAAGGGAAGGTAGTGACAAAAAAATATTTGATTCTTCTTCTACTTTTGCTATAACTTCAACTGAAGTCAATCAAGTACAAAGAAATACAAAATAAGCACCAAGGAACTCAAACCAATTTAAAAAAAGACAAAAATAAAATACCTAAATAGTCACAAAATCACAATTTGAGAAGACTTGCAAAAGAAATTAAAATTTATAAAACAATTAAAAAAAGGAACACAAAATTAGCAAAATCTAGAGATATAAACCAACAGGAAGATGTGCAGTACATAACCACAAAAACACACAAAAGTGTAAAACCAGCACCAAACAATAAGTGAACAAAGATAAACAAAAAAAACCCCACAAAGATACACAAGAGAATAAAAACCAAAGATGACAAAAAAGCAATAAAAAGCATGGACACCGAGACCAAAACATGTAATAAGGAACAAACACAAAGGCTGTTTTTTAAAATCAATTCATGAAAAAAGAAACAAACCTTTTCTCCAAATCCAACACACACATGTGCAAAAAAAGCATATTCAGTACATTCTATATAAGGAGATCCTGATACAAAATATATACAGGACGGAAGTGTCTGTATTCCTGTTCACTCTATAACCTTCTGACTTCCCGCACATGAATGAATCATGCCACCTGCAGAAGTCGTCTAATGACACTGCAGTGGTTGGGTGTATTAGGGACAGGGCTGGAGTGGGAGGTGATGAAGAGCTATGTGTAGTACTTTGGCAGAAAACCACCTCCTTCTGAAAGTCAGCCACTCAAAAGAGATAGTGGTTGATTTCCGGTGACTAAGCCAATTAGCATGATGGGTGACTGAAGCAGTGGACGGCTACAGGTACTAGGGTGTTCACATGAATGACAGATTGGATTCTATTTTTTGAGGAACCTCAGTTCCTCCAGTGTTTGAGGCAAAACGGCAAGACCAATTTTTAGCAGCAAGTGCTGCTGTCTGCTTGGAGGGGTGGCATCTGTGCCAGAGATGCCAGCAGGAACAACAAATTCATCAGTGGCCAGAATCTGGAGGCGTTTGAGTCACAGAGGGACAGGAGGGCATTGACAAACTATTGTCCATCATGGACACACCCACTCCATTTCACACTACAGAGCCAACAGAGTTCGTTCTCCCTCAGACCCCACTAACATAAAGACCACTTCAGGAAATCATTCCTACGGTTATACCTTCATCTATCTATCTATCTATCTATCTATCTATCTACTGTAGATTTAAACCTATATTTTCTCATTTTTCCAATATAAAAAAAAATCTTAAATTGTTGCTAAAAGATTTCATCAGTCTAATGAGAGTATTTCCCTCTCATCGTTTTGCCACGTGTCTTCCCCTCCTCGTTCTCTGTTTCCACTGTTAACTCAATCACACAGCATGTGGGAATCTATTTTGATGCAAACATCAATTAGAGCCCTCACCGTGGACATGGAGCAGTGGTCCAGGGTCTCATCAGCAAACAGCACAGTGTCTTTAATGAAGACGGCACTGGCTCTCAGGATGAAGGAGGCGAACAGGTTGATGTGGATGTAGTTTCTGGTGCAGCGGAACTTCCTGCGTAACAATAGCGTAAAGCATACACTGCATGTAAATTAATATTTCATAAGGCGGAAGAAGAAGGTAAACAACTTCATGAATTTGCATGTGTAAGATGATTCATAATCCTCTGTACTACAAAGGCTCTTTGAGGCTTTATCATCTGAATATATGCATATTTTCCTAAAATTATAAGATGCTGTCCTAACCACACAAATCCTGAATGTGTCTGCATCATAGAAATTTCCCCTTTTATTGGCCTTTTGTGGGTGCAGATGGTGGTGTGTGCCGCTCTGGTCTAACCTGAAGGCTGCAAACACCACGATGGCTGTAATGAGGGAGATGAGTGACGTGGCGTAGCCTACGGTGTAAACCTGTCTGAAGGTATAAAGGTAACTCGTCTGGAGACAGGAAAACAGAGAAACCGTTAGTTTAGAAAAATATCAAAATAAAAGTCTGAAGCTGTGAGTCTGACTCAAATCACTGCAACTTCAAGGGTTCTTTCTTTATAAGATTCATGAATGAATAATAATTTGTTTAAGCTTTAGATAGAAAAAGCAGTAATTATGCTGAAACACTGAAAAAGATGTACTTTTAACTGTGTGGTTATTTAAATATATAAACAATTTCAGGACCTGTAATTTCCCTTGAGTTGTTTACATTTATTCCTGGAACAAAGGTCCTCACAGCTAACTACAAATAGGTCTGACATAAAAAGGAAACAGCGATAGAGGAAGCAGAAACAATATGTTCATCCTTCATTGACTGGCATGATTACAACCACATGTCCGTATACCTCGGACTCAGGCTCGCTGTCATCGCTGAACGCGCAGGCCTCCTCATAGGGTGGATACATTTCCGACCAACCGTCAGCAGTACAGTTCCTGTAAACATACCCTAATGTGGGGAATCCAAAGAGAGAACGCAAGGAGACAGTTAATTTCAAGTGTTTCAATCGCACAAATATATGAATGTTGTTCTTTTATTATTTTTTGTGCCCTTCCTGACACAACCCCAAAAGGATTGGTGTTTCCTTCCAGGAATAAACCGGAGGTCTTTTTGTTTGCAAGGGGAATGTGCAAACCACTTGGAGCCACTTTTTCTGTCTCAAGAATGAAAGCGGCAATTTCAGTTCAGTTTATGGGTCGCATAACCACTGCATGGGAACCTGTAAATAACACCTTCAAATTGTTTCTTTCTTATAAAGACATATAACTACCTGCTGAAAATGTTCACATGTAATGCACCATGCATTTGCAAAACATGGTGATGAACACCCTGAGATCTCAACAATGTTCAGTCAGTCTCCTGACCAGACCTGACCATGAGCTTTCAACACGATGCTTGGGTGAAACTGCTAAATGCCCTCTTTCTCTATAATTTTGGCACTTTTCAAATCCCTCCAGTGGGACAGTCTGATGGGCTAGTTCTGACCTACAGGCTGTTTGTTTGACAGCCTGGGTTTAGAAACTCAGTGAACCTTTTTGTTACACCAAGTGTCCTTTTCTGTCTTGGTTTTTAGTCTTTTCATACATTTTACAACACAACTGACTGACAATACGAGCTATTTTAAATCTACCTGAATTAAAATGTGTTATTCGCATCCCTTTTTGTTGTGAAATGCTGTTGAAATTACACTCTGGCTCCTTTGGTCGAGTTTAACTTTTAGGATTTTTGAAAAGTGAAGAAAAAGGTGTTGTATGAAACCTACTGAAACCTACTGAAACTCTGCAGGTATATTTTCCTTTTTAACTTCAGGGCTAACAACTGCTACACCATTATCATCTTTTAATTTCTTTTTCTCCATTATATTTGAAGCAAATCCTCTACTCAGTCTATTGAAGCCCACTTTGGTCTCTTCCAACCTCTTTTGGAAATATCTGGTCCTTTATTGTCTAAAGTCTCCACTGTGCTTTCTTCTGACAATATATCTGTTGTTCAGCACAAAGCAGCAGTTTACAGTGATTTTTGACTAATGACACCAAAAGCAACACTGTGAGATGGAACAGAAGTTGCTGGCTGGACAGTTAAACAATATGCAGAACCTCATCCATAATCTCAGGGCAGCCTATTTTCACACTGCAGCAGTTTTTTCACAAAAACATATCGAAGAGACGTACTTTAAGTAAATGATATGCTTCCCGGCAGCTGTGTAAAGGGGGAAAAAAT
>NW_005187522.1:1084091-1087759 GCF_000239375.1 Pundamilia nyererei
AAAGACTTGGTGGAAACTGACTGCTTCATCTACCTAGGAAGCATAGTCAACAGTGATGGTGGCGCAGATGAAGACAAATCAACAAAGCAAGGCTTGCATTCAACACCCTGCGACCCATCTGGAACTCCAAAGCCTTATCTCAGCACATCTTCAACACTAATGTGAAAGCAGTCCTCCTGTATGGGTCCGAGATGTGGCGGGTAACCAACACCACTACCAGCAAGATCCAGATTTTCATCAACAATTGCTTTACACGCCTTGTTTTAACCTACAAGCTTTAAGTCATCATTGCACCAGTATTTCTTCTCTGAGACTATTTCGGTCCATCGTGCTTTGAGTCAAAAAACGTTTTATTCTTTTATGTCCACTGACGTCTGCTTTTGGTTAAAGTTCATTTGGATACAGCGGGTGACAGGAGAAATTCATCTGGTATTTGTGGGACTGTGTATTTAAATATCTTTGCCAGAGATAGCGCATAGGTAATAGCAGAATTGCTGTTTAGCAGAACAAAGATGCATAAAAATACATGACAGGAGGATTTTTTTCTTTGTTCGTTATTTCCTCTGAGCAAACAGAAACCGACTGGAGTCCAAATGCTGCAAACTGTGCAGCTGAAAGCAAAGCCTCTTGTTTGTTTGGGTGATCAGCAATTCAGATCATAATGAGCCGTTATTTCCATCAAGGTAAAGGAGGAAAGAGCATTACTCGTTAATTAATGTGGCTTTCCCTCCTCTAATGGTCCTGTAACAATACAACAGACCAATTTTGCTGTCTGTGTGCGTCATTTTAAACGTTTACTTGTTGTCCTATAAGGACCAGTTTAATAGTCGCAAAACATGTAATTGTTTTAACCAAAAAAAAAGCTAAGAAAAAAAATCTTAATGTGGATATATGTGCATTATTTACACACGTATGTGTAAATATAAAAATTGCTAAATGCAAAAGCTCATTATTAAGAAATAATTTATTTCTCATGGTGTCACAAGGACTTTCTTTGAGGAGACAGCAGCCGAAAAGGATGTCAAATTGTGATGAATGAACCCTGCAGACAAGATTTCAATCCACTTCTGCCAAAAACATCCTAGAGCATATTATGTATGTGCGTGTGTGTGTGTGTGCACGTGTGTGTGTGTGTGTGTGTGTGTGTATTATTGCCAACAAACATACATGAATACATGCTATGATTCTCCAGCATTGACTCCAGCCTGCTTTAGCTCTGCTGATTATCCAGCAGAGCTAAAGCTAATACTGGTGCGACAGCACAGCATCCAAGAATCGGATTTTTACATTATATTATTTTAACAATGCTGGTGATCAGATGATTTGGCTATGAGGATCTGTGCTTTTCTGTGTTCACTGAGGCTGGTGCAGGAACCAACCTTGATTGCTGGAGAAATGCTGGAAGACTTCAGAGCAGGACAAATTGACCACCTGCCCAACCTCAGCTCGCAGCCAGCACCCGATCTCATCCCATTCTGTTTTACATCCTGCAAACAGAGACAGAGGGAGAAGCAGCAGAAAGTTATTAATAACACTGTCACAATGCTGACAGTATAGACACTCAGGTGCTCAGGATTTAGTGCAAAATTCAGCTGCAAAGCTGAACATCTCTTTTGTCAAGCTTTAGTTAGAATAACTCTACTTCCACAAACCGCATCCTAAAAGTTTGTACTTATATTTTAAACTTCATAGGTAATTAGAACAGGTTAAATTCACTAAATTTATGCAAACATTTACAGCTTTACTTAGTGGCTTTCCCAATTGCAATTTTTACAAAATGTACAGTACTGTTCAAAAGTCTTAAGCTACCCCTCATATGTTTACAAATGGGAAATAGGTGCAGCCTTGCTTATATTGCAAGGTGAAGATCCCAACAATCAGTCAGCCCCTTATGAACAAGCACAAGCGTCAATGGGAAGGAAAAACTCCCTTTTAACAGGAAGAAACCAGCAGAACCAGCCTCAGGGAGGAGCAGTTTTATCAAGTTTATAAAGTTTTATGAAAAAAGAAAAGTTTTAAGTCTGATCTTAAATGAAATGTGGCTTGAGATTTGTATAACTTAACTATTAAAACACGACTATTCTGAATGTTACTTGAGAATATTTTCAATGCTGGACTTTTAATTAATCAGCTTCAGCTGATTAGCTCTGCCAATCTGTCCCACCAATCTGAAAAAATAGCAACGAATCACTATTCCATTCTCTCTCGTCTTCAGGGCTCAGACTGTGAAACAGGAAGCAAACTTTGTTTTGAGTCTGAAAACCTTCTCGTGTTTTCTGATAGTGTGTGTGTGAGTGTGTGTATGTTTGTGTGTTTAGTCCCCATTGCCGCATTTGATCACAAATACCTCCACAACTATTAAACTGACATTACAGTTTGTTTCAGACATTTTTGTGCCATTCAGGATGATTCGCAATTACTGTGATGATCCCCTCGCCATCAATCACAATCATTATGTTTCAAAGTTATTGTCATACGCACAGCAGAGAAAGATGTTTCCCTGTACAATGAAATGTATGCTTTACTGTCAACAACAGATGTCAAACAGAACAATCCACATATAAAATAGATAAGTAAAAGAAATAATCATTTAAAAACATTTTTTTGAGAAATACAGTAGAAATACTAGATATGTAAATAATATATTTACATTTGGAAAAAGAATCTGAGCTCCAATAAGCTATGTAGATATTACGCTATATGCTACATCAGTGTTTGTATTATCTCTGTTAAAGTACCAACATTATCTGGTGTCTTTATGTGCACCACGAAGGAAAAATGAGATCTAATGCTTTTCAGTCGTCCGTCAACAGCCTCAGCATCTCGCATGTTTATGAAAGACTGAGTACATTTCAAAAAGCCCTGAACTCCAGCAATGTTATGAAGAGTTCCCTGCAGCGTGACATACATCCTGCTGTTTTATTTATGAAGAACGGAGCAGACGCATTTAAACCTCAGGCCTTCATGTGCAAACACAGTACATTCAGGTGACCTGATTGCCAAGTCACGTATTCACTCTCGTATAATTAAAATTGGGTATTTATATTAATCTTGACCTAATAAATCCAAAGTGATGCATAACACCAGCTGACAAGTCCCGTCCACAGTCTTGTAGCTGTGATTGGCCCACATTAAAAGCTTTCACTTTTTTTTTCATCAACTACATTCTATATAAACCGCGGATTACTCGCCGGTGTATAACAGACTAATTCATTTTTCACTGAGTTGACAGATTTGACAGGAGAAAGTGGATGATTGGATGGAGTAGCTTGTCTGATCAATTTTAATTGTGCTGATAAACGGAGCGTGTACTGCACCAAATATCTGCAGTAATCTCAGATAAATGTCAACAGCAGTGATGAATTAAAAAGGCAATGTAAGCAGATATTTTTCTTCATTTACCCCAAAGGCTGAGGTGAGATCAAAATAAATGTCAAATACATTTTAAGCAGGAAATCTCTTCTCTGAAAAAAAGGAAAAAAGTATCAAATCCTCAGGCACCATAAACTTCGAGGAACATAAAACAGTTTCGGAGGCTAGAGTGATTTCTGAGTAAAACATAAACACAGCCTGCATCTGAAATGGAGATTACTGCTCTGCACTCGGCAGGATGTTGGTGAGGCAAATTTTGTCCTAGTGCTGCCATTCATTTGATTGTATTTGTGACC
>NW_005187522.1:1088142-1090897 GCF_000239375.1 Pundamilia nyererei
TATGAGCAGCATTTCGCACAGATATAAATCTCAGGTGTTCACACTGGCTCATAACAAAGTTTTATAACTCAAGAGAAGCAAATTGATCAGCTCTAAACCAAAGCAAGAACAAGCTCATAGACCTTACTTTGCCGCATGCTACAGCATCAAAAAGATTAGAAAGAAAAAAAGGGAAACTTCTGAGAGTAATAATACTTTATGAGAGATTTTTACTGAACTCCCAGGAATCCGCTTCAGACGCACGGCAACAATCAAGGACAAACTAGTCTGGGGGCCTCTTTCTGCTCCAAACCAGAAAATTGGAAGTTGTTGTTGTGGTAATTGCAATTAATGTGAGAACCTGATGAAAACTGACAATTTTAAAGATGTGTTTATTATTAAAATCTGCCCTAGCACCAGTTTACAAACTGCTGATTAGTTTATTCTTAGTTTGTTCCCAGAGTCTCTCAGTTCTCCCTGGATGACTCCATCAGGGTTTGTTTTGTGCCTGTTTGTTTTTGTTAGTGTCCATGGGCGGGACCCATTTAAAAACACGGTAAAAAACAAAAAGATGATCCAAAATCAGGTCATTTAAAAAGGTAAAATAAGACTCTAGTCTAGTAGTTTATGTCATGGTCCGTGGGAGCAGTATCTGGGGAGTGTTCGTGTTGCCTCAGTGGCCACGCCCTCGGGTTGGACCATCAGCATCACACCTGTATTCCATCCCAGGCAGCAGGGCTATTTCACCCAGCGCGGACGGCTGATCCACCCCAGTCCGTTAGTCACTCTTGGTAATAACTTGGGTCTCCTAAGCTCTGAGTTTTTCAGGCATTTTGTTACCTGTGTTAATATTACGCCCTCCTGCCTGTTCTGCGTGCAAGAGAACTCCCTCGGTCTCCGTCTTTCCCTGCTAGGATTTTCCCACGGACACTCTCCCCTCCGAGCCCCACGGTCTGACTCTGATTATAAGCCGCAGCATTCTAATTCTTCTTTAGTTTTGACTCTCCGTTCTCCTGCACCCGAGTAATTGTTTCCCCTTTCTGTTGCATCTTCCCACGATCCCGATCACGGCTTCCCAGGGCATTTCAGTTCCCGGTTTCCTCAGCTTGAGTTATATTCTCGTTCCCTTGGTTGTTCCTGGACATTTATGTTAAAGAAATAAATCTGTACATAGTTCCCGTGAATTTTGTATTGAGTTTGCCTTTGGGTCCCATCTGTGAGTGTAAACCTTGGTTCCTGACAGTTTAATCCATTTAAAATATTTCTCTAGCTGGGCCCGCGTCCCCATTTTAGCATTTTTTAGTAGATAAAGGCGAATGGCTTAAACATGAATTGAGCTGCAGTTCGGGGAAGTCCTCTGAGGGGACTTGCGGCAGCTCCCGGGCCTGGCAGATCCCCATGTACTAATGAGAAGTGAAAGAACTGAAAAACGGAGGGTGGGGCATGAAAACGAGAACGAACAGCTTGTAGAACTGAGTGGTCATATATAGATGAGAACCGTGTTCAGAGGCGTGGTCACACTCCTGAAATTCAGATAATTTATCTCCAAGTAAACTTTTCCTTATTTTTCCCACCTTTGTGATTTCAGGTAACAAGCAGGCAGAAACAGTAAGGCAGCCTGTGGGATTACATCAGAGAACAGTTGAGAAAAAAGAAACCAGTGTATGATAGAAAGCTACTGAATTATGTAAAAGTGACAAAGGGCAGCAAAGATGTATGTAGAGAAACCGATGAAGCTAATGAGATTTCTACACGTACAGAAACAATCGCTTGTTTCTAAAGGTTATTATGTATCAATAGAAACATATTTTTACCTATTACAAGAGCAGAACTGAAAATTATTATGCTCATTAAAGAAGCATTACAAATTATCCTGTTGACTAGACTATCAACATCCTTTTTCTCCCTCCTGCCTTATCTCCCCCCCTTCTTCCTCCCTGTCCTCCTCCATATGTCCCTTCATCCCTCACTCCCTCCATCTTCTTCTTTATCTACTCATTGTGTTCTTAATGTTAATGTTGCTCATTTTTAAAAGAATTGTGTATATTTATTGCATTTTGCTTGATGGTTGTGTGATTTCTGCTGACTGTACAACAAATTGCCGTTTAAGGACAAAGATTTCCTTCATCCTTGACCCCCTAGCTTTCTCATTCTTCTCAACCTTCCTTTCTCGCTTCTTCTTATCTCCCTCCCTCCCTGTCCCCTCTTTCCTTCCCTTCCCCCGTCATCTTTTTCTACAGTTCTTCACTTGATGTCTTCCTACCTATCTCCCTCCCTGTTCAACCCTATCTCTCTCCATCCTCTTTCCCTTAATTTTCTTCCATCTACTTCCCTCTCAGTCTTCTTCCCTATCTTCCTCACTGCCTTTCTACCCCCATTTATTCTGTCCCTATCTTGTTCCTTACCTATTTTCCTCCCTTCCTCTCAATCTTCCTCTTTACATTTCCTGTCCATCATTATGTTTATCCTGGTCAGCTGTTTTTCTCATGTGTCTCCACTTCCCCTGATCACCTCATGTGTGTATTTAAGTCCTTTGTCTCTTACTGTTCATTGTCAGGACGTCTGCCAATTTGAATGAAGATACAGAGAAAGGAAGGCTGAGAGTGTCATGGCGGGGTGCGCCGGTGTGATTGTTAGAGTGGACCCAAAAGCAGACACTGGAGGAAGGAGCTGGTTTGCAAACAGAAGATAGGGTAGCTGAGAGCCTTTATTGCATCAGCCCTTATTTATTTATATATATAGATATCTCTCTCTCTCTGTATATATATATATATAT
>NW_005187522.1:1092332-1169002 GCF_000239375.1 Pundamilia nyererei
GGGGGTAAGGAATTCCAAAGTCGAGGGGCAGAGCAACTAAAAGCCCTGCCCCCCCATTGTAATCAGACGAGCGGAAGGAACAGAGAGAGAAAGAGAAGATGAGGATCTGAGGCACCGGGATGGGAAGTTCATCTGTACTAAATCGGAGAGGTATGGTGGAGAGAGAGAATGAATAGCCTTAAATGTATAGAGGATTATTTTAAAATGGATGCGAAATTTAACCGGGAGCCAGTGAAGCTGCTTCAGGATTGGGGAGATGTGGTGGGTAGAGGAAGTTCTAGTAATAATATGGGCAGCAGAGTTCTGGACACGTTGGAGCTTGTTAATAGATTTTTGTGTAAGGCCAAATAATAGTGAGTTACAGTAGTCAATTCGAGAGATAACAAGGTTATGGACGAGAATGGCAGTGGCATGAGGAGTGAGGAAAGGGCGGAGGCGATTGATATTACGGAGTTGGAAATATGCTGCACGTGTGACATTATTGATATGTGAATTAAAGGATAATGTGCTATCAAGAATGACACCCAAGCTTTTCACAGAGGGAGAGATAGGGACCAGTGAGTTATTGATGGTGAGAGAGAAATTGTTAATTCTGGATAGCAATCGTTTAGTGCCGACCAGGAGAAGTTCTGATTTATTGCTGTTGAGTTTAAGGAAGTTGGAGGAGAACCAGGAATTGAGTTCAGCTAAGCAGAGGATAAGGGAGGGTGGAGGAAGAGTAGAATCGGGTTTGGTAGAGAGGTAAAGCTGGGTGTCATCGGCATAGCAGTGGAACTGAATATTATATTTACGAAAAATATGTCCGAGTGGAAGAAGGTAAATGATGAAAAGAAGGGGCCCGAGGACAGATCCCTGGGGCACCCCAGTAGATAGAGGAGAAGGCTGAGAAGTGAAGGATTTTAATTGAATGAACTGAGTGCGGTCAGACAGGTATGATTTAAACCAGGCTAGTGGAGTATGAGAGAGAGAGAGAGAAAGCGATATATATATATATAGAGAGAGAGAGATATAAAGATATATATCTATATATATAAATAAAGGCTGATATAATCTTCATTATATAGTAGATTAAACAGCTCAGCACTCAGTCATGAGCCCTGCAGGTGATTTTTAAGCCGTGTAGTGGCTGCTGACATTTATGTGAGACAGAGCAGTGACTCTGTCAGAGTGAAATTCCCATTTTCTCTCTGTGCCTCACTTCATCTGTATAAAGCCACCATGTCTAATCCATTATGATAATGTTTTTCTGTCCCACAAAACCAACTGCACTCATCTAATCAGATAATCCGCAACCCATCGTAACCCTGGGAAGCGATAGTGAAACAGGGGTGCATTCGCAGAGACCCCTGGATGGTTGGACTGTGTGGCTGTCAGGCTGACTCGGTCTGATGTTCCTGAAGTCGAGGATTCAGAAATGACAAAGGGGATTGTGTGGAGGGATGCTTCAAATCATCTATCATCTCACTCAGTGTTTGTTCAATGAGTTGGTATCTCATGGGTTGGCGCTATGAATTGTGGGGTTGTTTTAACACAGCAGGTCACAACCAAACACACAGACGATGCATGTTTTACAGTTCATGTCTTCATCTGTTGGCTCCATTATGACTAGAAGTGTCAGTCTTTCTTTGGAATGAAATAACTCAAAACCTACTGCATGGATTGTCTTGAAAATTGTATGCAGACACTGAACACTTGATGTCCACTGGATAATTCTGATATCCGTACTTTTCTTGTACAGCCACATTTTTGGTCCCCTCTCTGTTTAGAAAAATGCAAATGCCTTAATAAAGCTTAGATGCAATTCTGCACCTCTGCTTTAGTTAATTTAATCTATACAGAAGTTAGTCCCTGCCACCACTTCTAGCTGCTTGTTGATATGGTGGACACTGCCCTAGTCAACAGTGAGAGGAGAGGAAAGCTCGGTCCTTAATTTTGAACTAGAACATATGAAACACCTCTGTGGTGGACTGGCGCCCTGTGTACATCTCCCCTTGCCCTTGGCAGCTGTTTTCCCTTTGCACTACAACTATATAGTAGGGCATATGAAAACTTTCCTGCCCAGCTCTGCACCGCTCAGTGAGCTGCATAGTTAACCTCATCCTGCAACTCCCTCTTTCAGCCAGTTCATGCTCAGCTAATTCAGCATACCTTTGATCACTCACTCACACTTACCTTCTGCAACCCACAATCTCTGGGCAACCCTAATTAAATGTAATTAAACCGCAAACCTGGTGATAAACTGTTCTCGTCTGTACCACAATCTTCTTTTGGATCCCTTTGGCTGTCTGTGACAGTTCCAGGATAAAGCTTGCATGCTTTTTGTAATACTTAAAAGCAAAATAACCATAATTAATCTCATTAAAGACAAATATGTGCAGCAAAAAAATTTGATTAAAAAAAAAAGCTTGTTATGTCTCCGCTAAACCAGCTAATTATAAAAGAGCCTCTTCTCCTCTCTCATGGCTTTCCATCCACACTAAGCCAGAATTAATCACAGCCTGAGAAACAATGCTTTTCAAACCACTCCCTGTCAAGAGCATCTTGTTGTGAGGGGGGTAAGATCTACTGTGGATAAGGCGATTAAAGTAAAGTTCTGAGTAAAAACAATGGTTACATAGTGGGTACAAGCTTGCAGTTAACTACCTGCTGGGGTTAAGCTCGAAATAAAAGATTTATACAAGGACTAAACTGTCATCAAGGATTAGGAAAATGCATTCTCCAAGATTGCAGATATTTCTCACTGATTATAGACAAAACTGGATCCTCAAATTTAAATCTGGTGAGAGGGAAACGTCTTCTTAAGCACACTGTATGTGGGAGGATTGTCATCAGGTTTACACAGAGAGGTCTAATCCTTACAGAACAAAGAGAACAGTTACAAAATAATTCAGTTTCATGGCAGAGAACGAACAAACCCAAACCGGAGTCCTATCTGTTTTCTCAGCTGCAGCATTGTTGACAGTCAAAAAGAGAATAGCTGAAGGGAGACCTGATTTAATTATTGAATTTCAGGTGCAGAGCAAAAATGATCTGGCAGCTTGTAGGGTTGAATTTAAATCAACTTGCTACAATATAAAGCAGCAGGTAAATTCATTAAAAGTCAGACATATCTAATATTAGAGTGCACTGTATGCCGTCGGTTGTACCTGTACCACGTATTGAAAGCTCCATATAGAAGCTCTATGAAGCTGTAAAGGTGAGAGGATGCCAAAATGGGAACCAAATGTGCTAAAATTGCTGCTTTTCTAAAGACTTGGTGCACGATGACAGTGTGAATTAGGACACTGGCATATCCTGACACAGTGACAGCACGTGGGCTTACTATACACAGGAAAAAACAGATGTGGATGCTTTGAAGTGCACCCACTGCCAATACTACATTATAGCAATTTAGTAATGAAATGCATGAATCTACTCAAATATTTATGTATGTAAGTACAAATTTACTTTATTTTTAACCACTCTGTACTTCTACACCACTAATTTGCATAGTTTTGCAATATGAAGTGTCTTAGATTAAAAGAGAAAGACCACCTTGGAATTGAGCAGGAAGCCTAAGGGTACGTCTTTCGCCATCTTACAATGGTGTAATTGCAGGCATTCCACAACTCTTTGTAAATGGTACTCATGGCCATTGATCAATGGTCATAACAATTTGCATGTTAATGATCAAGAAACTGACCTCTCAGCCGATTGTTCATTCACTGGTGCTAGTTTCAGTCATTGTGCAAATGTACTGTTTATAAGATTGGGGAAACCCAGGCTAAGACTGAAGAAGTCACTTGGATGAGTGACAAAACGTTTCTCCCACTGAAAACGCTACGTCCAGATGAACAGAATCAACCTTTTGTCTTAAGGTGACAGATGTGGATTGTTTCAGTATAAATGCACTATATCAGATAAAAGTATTGGACCACACCTCTTAATCTTCTAATTCTGGTGTTTTCCGTCCCATTACCACATTCTAAAGAGCTTATCAATTTGAGTGTGGTACTGTAACAGGAAAAGTGAATAGAAAAGCCAGATTGTGAAATGACCTCCGACTTAGATTTTCTATGATCAACTGTAAGGGATATTATTGCAAAGTGGAAATGTTTAGAAAAGCAAAAGTGACAAACCAAGTAGAGGTAAATGCTGGGTTGGCCAAGTGCTGAGCTGCAGAGTAGTAAAACTCCCCAATGCTTTGCTGACTCGACTGCAGAGCTCCAAACATCCGCTGGTATTAACATCAGGACAAAACCTGTACACTGGGAGCTTCATTTCATGGGTTTTGAAGGCTGAATTGCTCCTGTAGGTGCAATGTGTAGGTTTGCCCACTATTTTTGACCATGTAGTGTAAAAACATTTTTTAATCCATTTTACTTAAAAAGTCAGTGGTTCACCATTTACAGTTAGCTCCATAATTCCTCTGTAAACCACCACAATGGATTTGAAACCAAACAACCAACATGTGGTTGAAGTGCAGACTGCAGGACTTAATTCAACAGATTTAAAGATTTTTGCATTAACTGTTTAGGAATTTCAATCATTTTTACACACAGTCCCCCATTTTCAGAGGCTCAAAATAAGTGCAACAATTAACTGACAAGCAGTTTCATGGCCAGATGGTGCCTGTTCCCTCATGGAATTTCATGATTATTGAAGCAGACATGATATCTGAAGTGTTGACTTTGTGTTGTACAGATTTTCAGTGTACTTTGAAATAGGAGGCCCAAAGACATGTTGGTGCAATTGACCATTGGACTGAAAAAACAAAATAAACTAATCAGGAACAAATTTAGGAGCGGCCAAATCAACAATCTGGTTCATTCTTGAAAGGATTTAATGCACTGACCAGCCCAACAACTTCAAAAGCCCCGAAAGACCAAAGAAGACAACTAAAGTGAATGATGGCTTATTTCCATGGTTAAGAAAAACAACTTCAAAACCTCTAACCAAGTCAAGAACACTCTCAAGTGTACAATCAAGGGACACCTTTATAAAAAAGAAACAGAGAGGGCCAGGAGGGCCAGATTAGATTCTGACAGAAACTATCTGAAAGAGCCTGCACGGATCTGAAAAAAAATCTTCTAACAAAATGATGGGAAGAGAAAAGTATGGAGAAGATCATAAACAGCTGAAGCATCCAACATTAATGTCAAATATGTGGATGTGATATTATATCATGGGTATGCATTGAGCTGGATCATAGTGTTTAGTGATGATGTGAATGCTGATAGAAGTAGCAGGATGAAATCTGAAGTGTGCAGGGCTCTACGCTTTGTTCTGACTCAGCCAAAAGCCTGGTAGAGGAAATATAGTACTTTGTGCTGGATCTACAATAGAAACAGTCACAAAGATTTTCATCTAAGTAATAAAAACAATTTTTATATTTAACATGCTCCTGGGTGAGAAAATCTACCCTTTTTTCGGCTGTAAAAGGGTAGATTGCCTACTCTGGGTTGGAGAGTTTAAGTACTTCAAGGTCAAAGGATGCATTTGACTGGGATGCTTCCTGGGCACTTCCTAAATGCAGACCCAGGATGGATAAATGGATCGTCACTCTCTGTGACAGCTCACTTTTCACTGCCGTTAAGTGTGGCCATTTGGAACAGTATGAAAACCTTTTGATTTTCAGCAAGTTCTGACAGGGTGTTATACAAGTTAGTTCAAGCATGACACTGCCGTTAGCTGCAGCTTACAACTTACAATCCTGTCCTGTCCATGTTTCTCACAGGACTGTCAGAAGACTGCAGACTCTTCATTCTGTTCCATATTTGTTTCCACAGGCCTTTTTAACAGGTCCTTTGAAGTGTATATGCACCAAGTTTTATATTAAGTTGTTTACCTCAAGCTGTTTTGTGTTCCTCATACATGTTGTGTTGCTTCCAACTTCAAATTAAACTTTTGCTGTCTCTCAAGTGGTGCAATAATAATTCCCATAAGAGAGTTCCCGCTTGGAAGTGCTTAAACTTAGATCTCTGAGCTTGAGTCATACAGACACTGAGCCTGAGATTAGAGGTGTCAATGAAAGAGGCACAATTATGTGATCTATGTTAAGGATTTTTGCATTTGTCCTCATTCATTCATGTAACAAAAGCCAGAGCGAGTGCAGCCAAAACCCCAAATTATGGAAACTTATACTGTTTCTGACATCTTTGTGTTCAACTGCAGGGGGAATTGCAAACAATCATCTCAGAAGCTGAAATGTTTTATTCCCCAGTGCTTCTGGAGTTCTATAAACTGCTAGAGTTTACAATTAACTGAAATGTCGAGAGGTTGATGATTCATTTTAAACATTTCCTTTCAGATCAAAGGGTTTTAACCCACACTGAGCAGGGATCTATTCTTAGGCTTTGATTAACAGACATCTCCAGAGTATTATACACTTAGCCATGAATGTCACCCCATTTAGGATTAACAGTGACATATGAAGTAACTTTGGACACAAATGAGCGTTTCCCGAGCAGCACTGAGGCAGCAACTCGATAACATCTTCATTTATTATACAGCATGAATTGAACTGGCTTCTCAGTGTTAATAATGTTAATGTTTATTGTGCAAACAGATGTTTTTTGGTTGGTTTGTGTCTTTGTGTCTTTGTCTTTTTTGGATGACTGTACACATATGGTTGATTATGATCACATGATCATATTTTGCAATAGAAACCTTTGACTTACTACTTCTAGAGCAGGACATACTGGAGTATATTTATGAAGAACAAATACTTTGGCCCCATATATGGTTATTTTAGAAAACATGAGTGTCATGGTCCTGGGTCGGTTGGTTTCTGTGTCTTACCTGTGTTCCACGTTTAGTTACTCTTGTCTCAGTGTTTCTAGTTCCCTCTGTTCCCCTGGTCACTCATATCTCCATGTCTCAGTTTCTAGTCCTGTCTCTGTTTTCATTCCCCCAGTCATACTGTTAAAGTGTCTTGTCTGCATTCACATATTTGTCGTGCTTCCTGTTTTATTTTGATAGTCCTTATCCCATGTGCAGTTTATTTAGTTTTGCTTCCTGTTTGTCTCATTATGTGTGATTATTCCCAGCTGTGCTCTCCTCCTGTGTTTCGTTCCCTCATTACCTTCTTGTGTATTGAAGCCCTGTGTTTTCCTCTGTCTGTTGCGTTGTGCCCTCTTTGCTGTGTGTTTACTCTTTGTCTTAGTTTTCTAGCTTCCCAGTGTTTAGTTCTTAGTTTGGGTTTGATTATTGTGAGTGTATTTTATGGATTATTTTTCCCAGCACATAAAGCTGCCATTTTAAGTTTACTTTTACGTGTACGAGTTCTGCATTTGGGTCCTTCATCCTGCCAGCCACACAGTTTACCATGACAATGAGTGTATTCATTGTTATGAGACTGCTTTTTAAAGCAACTTGAAAATTAATCTATTGATTGAACACACATTTTTTTTCTGGGTGACATATAACAATGCTTGCCGTAAGTCTGAGTGTGGTTGGGTAAGTAGGATGCCGTGGCAGTGGCAAAAGTTCTAATTCCTGGGGATGGGAATCTTATAGAGAACTGGTTCCCAGTAGTTCATTTCCTTGGAATTGTTATTCTGCTTGCCTGCTCATCCTGTTCATTGGTTCCAACTGCACTTGTGCTACAATCAGCTGATTTCACTTAGTGTGTGGGGGAGGGAATTGGTGATGCAGCGTGGATATGGACATTTTATTTATATTTCATTGCACTATAAAACAAGAGCAAAATGTTAAACGGAAAACTGCATCCAGGACAATAACAGCTGCATTATGTTGCTAACACAACTTTGTCTCTTTGTAAGCATCTGCACAGACAGCATGCTAATGCTAAGCTAGCCAGTAACCCAGAATAATGTTAAAGCTAAGTGAATGCCTAACCCAGCCCAACAGCCAGACCCTAAACTTCAGCAGGTAGCAAACTGAAGCTTGGCATTTCTACCTGTTCATGTTTCAAAAAGTAGAATCACTCTGGCCACCGTGTATTCAATGGGATATGGATTTGTGTGTGACAACTTGAAGACTTTAGGTTTTTATTGTTAAATGGTTCAAATTGTTAAATTAGGAGATGATGCATTTCAGGTCATTTTACAGAGAAATGCAAATGTAATGTAATGAGTAGTAATGAGTAGTTATTTCTCCTTGCAGTACATAAGAATCAATCAGAATCAATAAAGAATCAAATCGGTAAGTGATGTCGATAATGACATTTGAATCACTAAATACTAATCCCACATCAGAGTTATAGTTTTTTTTTTCTGTGTTTACTTTGTAATTATACTGATATGTTCAATATTAGATCAACTTCAGCAATATTTTTATCAAAGATTCAAAATGTGCAGAAGGTTCATTGTTAAGTATTCTGAAACTGAAATTCAGTAAAAGCATCATCAGTTGCAAACAATCAGTTCATTTCTGAGAGAAAGGAATGGTAAATGGACTGATTCTTATATAACGTTTTTCTACTCTCCTGGAGTACTCAAAGCGCAACATTCACTCATACACACAAGCACTGTTGTCTATGCTTTGTCAGTGCTTCCTAACTAACATACATTCATACGCATTCATGCATCGGAGAGCAAGTGGGGGTTAGTATTTGGCATGCAGACTGGGGGAGCCAGGAATCTAACCACCAACCTTGCAATCAGTAGATGACCTGCTGTACCTCCTGAGCTACAGTCACTCCAATCCAGCGGCTGGATCAATACAGAAAGGGATTGATCTCATGTGTATTTGTTTACATAGTTTTTTGGTAAAATCATATTTGTCATTTCAATCTCACAAGCAACTCATTTAATGCCTGGCAAGCTTTGAAAAAAGAAATAATAAGGATAATAATAAGGAATTAATGAGGACTGCTAGACAGCCAGATGATGCAGCTAACTTGGTGTCACTTGAATGAATTCTTTTGAGAGATCCTCTGTTCTGCTGACTTAGAGATGCATAAAAGACTGACATATATTTGATGCCCTTGCTACAGCATTTGAAGATATCTTCTTTTTCTTTCAACTGCTCTCTTTAGGAGTCGCCACAGTGGATAATCTGCCTCCATCTCACCCTATCCCCAGCATCTTTTTCTGTCACACCAACCCTCCACATGTTTTCCTTCACTACATCAATGAAACTTCTCTGTGGTTTTCCTCTTTAACTCCCTTTCTGGGAGCTCCATCCTTAAAATTCTTTGTCCAGTATATCCACCATCTCTTCTCTGTGCATGTTTAAACCATCTTGGCCTTGCCTGTCTATCTTAATCAGTCCATTGTCCCTCAGATGTACACATTTCTAATTCTGTCCATTTTAGTCATTCAGAATGAAAACCTTAACATCTTCAGCTTCGCTTCCTGTCTTTTTGTCAGTGCCAACATCTCCTAATAAAAGCAAGCCTCACGATGATCTTGTAAACCTTCCTTTTACACTCTTGCTGATATCCTTCTTTTTTAACAAATCACTCCGCCTTACTCCACCCCGCCTGCACAATCTCCACCCTGTGTATTTAAACTAACCTACCATTATTACCTCTGTTTCTTACAGTTTCACTGTTACGCCTGTTTCCCTCTCACTCTCACACTTGCATCTACTGACTTTCATTCCTCTTCTTTCCAGTGCATTTGATGTCTTTGTTACCTGTTGAAGATGCTGCTGGATGTTAAGCATTCACTCAGCCTTAACATCACTCTGGCTTCTTTAACTGGCTTGGTTTTAGCATGCTGTCTGTGCAGATGCTTGCACATAGCCAATGCTGGATTAGCAGTATAATGTATTTGTTTTACCCTGATCACAAATTCCCCTCTTGTCCTTATGTGCAACAAAAATAAAAGTAATCTTCATATCACCACTCCACAAAAAATGTAAATGTTTTGCCATTTTCCTCCTCCCTTCACACGAACCAAAATCACCTGATTGTTGTGCAAGTGTCCAGAAAGAAAGGAGGGTATTTAATTGTTTTCTCTTTCAATGTGTCATTTATGCAAATAAATAATACATTAGATTGCTGCATAACCCAAAAAACGTAATATGATTACAGAAATCGGTTGCTGTGTAGCAGATTTCCCCCAATGTTCCAAAGGACCTCCACAGGGGAGAAGAATGACGAAAACATGGACAAAATGAACCCTCAAACATTGATGATGCTTCAGAAGATAAAAGTAACGCAGCAACGGAAATTACATAAGGATTGTATTTTAGATGACGGCATGGTCCTTGATCCTATCATTTCCAACAGCATTAAAAGTGCACCTGCCTACCCCATTAACCTTTGAGTATACTCTTGTTGCATCAGCATGCTAACATACTCACAATGACAAGCTGTACATTAGAAAGCTCTTATTTATTAACTGTGAAGATATTATTACTTTTACAGATGTTTGGACAAATATACATTTTCCCCCTGATGATGGGACAGAAAGTTAGAGTATTGTTAAAATGTAAATTCCATAGTAATCAACAGTATTTTTTAAAGATTTTAAAGGTCCGCAAACTTGAAGGACTTATCTTTCTATGTAGACTAAAACAGATGAGAGCATGTAAATGGGCACTCTGGACAAAATATCATAGCGATCTGTGCCGGGACCAGTATCCTTTACATCATACATGCTTCCATAGGGCAATATTATTAGAAAACACTGCATATATTTTCCTTGCTATGCAGACGATATTCAGCTATATCTGAATGAAGCCAGGGCATCGTAGAGAAACTTGATATCTTACCCAGTGATATCTGACATGCAGACTGGAGCAGCCAGGGATTAGTAGATGACCTGCTCTAAGGCCTGAGCCACAACCAACTTTGCTTATGTTTTTCCCATATTAATATTTCTTCATTGGCTCCCTGTAAAAGCCAGAATTGAATTTCAAATGCTTTTCCTCACATGCAGAGTCTGAACTAATCAGGCCCTATCAGATCTTAAAGACCTCATACCACATTATGACACTACAGCACTTCACTCTCAGATTGTTGGTGTACTTGTGATTTCTAGAGTTTCTGAAAGTAAAATGGGAGGCAGAACCTTCAGCTATCACGCCCATCTCCTGTGCAACCAGCTCCCAATTTGGATTTAGAAGACAGACACTTTCCTATGTGATGAAACCTATACTTGGGTGGATCAAGTGACCCTATTATAGGTTCAGACTGCTGCAGGACTTCAGGCGATACACTGTGATGCACAGAGCACTTCTTTGCAACCAACAAATTAAACTGTCAATACAAATAAGTGTTAACAGGCATTAGATTGAATCAAACCATCACTTTCAAATTTGTAGCTAATGGCGTCACATTTCAAACTGGTACAGCTCATGTAACATCTGTTTGGGCCCTTTACCACTAGGAGTGATCTGCATTTCTCTTTGGGTTCTATCTCTGCATGATAACACATGTCATCTGCACAGTTGCTATTATGCAAATGGAGCACAAACACACATTTTATCAAAAGACATTTGTCTCAGTAATGAGCAGCAGATGACAACTTTGCACCGATGTGTTGTGCCACTTCACTATTAATTAAGATCAAATTAGTTTGGAAATGTTAAAGTTCATCACTCTCACAGAAGGGAACTTTTAAGTTGTTGTTGTATTAGGGTAGTATCTGATGAAATGTCTGCTATGGAGACATTAAAGTGCACGGGGAGATGGAAGTTCATTCATTTAAAAAAATAAAATAAATAATAATAATGAGTGAGTCACATTGGAAGAATGAGCAGGTGAGGCCTCACCAGGAGGAAGTAAAGGTGACAAGAGTGAGAAAAAGGTCATTATGGAGATAAAGTAGTGCACCAACACAATTTTCCAGTGTTACTGGCATTTTCAGCCTTTTAAAAAAAGTTCAATTTAACACAGCTGAACTACTACAAATAAACAGACTATAGTTTTAATGGGTATGTTACTATGATGTACTTCTTCTTAATATACTATCACATGACAAACAGTAACATTTACATACCGGTAAGTAAAAGTAGGAATATCATATTAAGTGGTGGTGTAAAAACTAAAGATGTTCTTGCATTCTAATGCAGTAGAATGAGCAAGGAGCACAAAATGTACCTGAAAGCTGTACAGACAATACAAGTAAATTAATTTGTCACTATTTTAAATGTATTGTCTTTTTTATCCTATATTATAATTTGATTTTAATCACAGAGGCGTATTCTATATTGTTTTGTCTGTTTTGTCACTTTAAATGCGTACAGTCCTTTCTGTTGCTATTTCTATTCCATTAGACATATGAACTTTTACCACCTATTACTGTGATCGTTGTCAGAAAGAAAGCATCCACAGAAGCTTAAATGGATGGTTGATAAGGTTAAAAGTAAAATTGGGTTAATCAGCTGATCTTTTCAAAACCATGGTCTCTCCTAAGAGGTTACACTGTATAGTTGCTGTGGTGGTCGCTGGTACATTTTCTGTCACTGGTTTGTCAAAACAGGTCATTTAAAGAAAGGAAACCAGTCAAAGCTGTGACTCTAATCTGTTATAAAAGAAATGCAGGTTTTAAAAAAATAGAAAATTTAAATGTCTTATGTAAACATAATTTTCAGTTAATTCAAGTGGTTTACTTGCTCATTGCTCATTGATGAAAGCTCCAAATGTTTTCACCGGTATGGTTCTTTTTATATGTTTGGTCTTTATGATATGCATCCTGCACGCCGTGCTTGGATAGATTTCACTCAAAAATATGCTTATGTTCAAAAATGCTCACTAACTTTCCACGTAATTTTGTTACGTAAGTACGATGTAAAATATTCAATTTAATGGAATCTGGTCAAATGAAAAATACTTGATTGGTACATATTCAGTTTATACCAAGCATATTTTCTTTCTTTCTTTCTTTCTTTTTTGTGTGTGTGTGTGTGTGTTCCGTGTTGAAAGCAAATTGCCTCTCACAAGGACGCAAATATCACAGCACAAAGAAGAAGACATCCAACCAAACTGCAAATAGCGGAAGCTTTAACCTGCACTGTGTTCCTCTGTGAGCGTAAAAACGCGTTTTGTTGTACCTTTCACTTCCCAGCCCATCTCAAAACTCCTTTTTTTAGTTCAGCCCACATTCCAGTCTATTAAAATCCTCTCCCAGTGCGCCAACGTTTCTTGCTTATCTCTTGAAATGTTTGCGTGTTTGCAGAAACAGAAAGCCTCACACACTCACACACACGCGCGCGCGAACCCACCGCTGTGGTCGGTTTGGTTTTGCGCCTCGCTCCTCCTTGTCTGGCTACATATCTCACGAGCCCTCAGGTGCTGGGAGATGATGGCGCAGTCCGGATGAATTGCTTCGGCCTGAAAATAAGATCCAACTAAGTTATCTGCAGGAAAGCAGACACATGTGCACAAGCTGACTTTCTTTCGGAGCCTGATGGAGTTATGGTGCCAAACGGTGCAGCATTTGGGGGGGGGGGGGAGCGACTTGGAAGTGAAATGCAGTTTATTAAACAAACATCAACAACAGACATAGTTTTAGAGCAGATAACGAGCCTGCACTCTAGAAAAGAAAAACGACATTTACGCGTGACTTCCCTGATGTTTACAAGTTAATTCAAGTTGACATTTTGAGCCAGAATTTGAATCATACTAAAGAACAGGTCCCGTTTTTGCGAATTCATTCCCCGATCTGTATGACAACATCTCTGTATCCCCCCCGGCCACCCACACACACACACACACACACACACACACACACACACACACACACACACACACACACACACACACACACACACACACACAGCGCGCGCGCGTTTTCCCTGCTGATTTGCTCTTTGATTGATAAAGACGCAGGTTGATGGATGCCGGTCGCTAATTAGCGCCTCCAGCTTAATGAGGACATTTGCCGTTCAGGTCTGATGCACGCCTCGGAGAGAGAGCGAGAAAGAAGGCAGAGGACAATGTGAAAAGGGGTATTAAAGTAAAGATGTCATTAGGGCGTAATTGAGAAGATCGTTTTCTAATTAAAAGCGTTTTTGCGTGTTAAAAGCTCACACCAAAGGGACTTTGTTTCACTTTGAGCAGCTTTTAATCACTTCATGGATAACGGCACCTTGGCAGACAGGAAGATTCTGCGGCGAGTGCGCATAAATAAAAGAATCAAAATGCCACTCACCACGGGGCTGAACAACATCTGGAGATAAAAGATGAGGACAACAAATTTCCCCTGTCGTCCTTTCAAACCCTTACAGTTCATTTCCATGTTCTTATCTGTCTTCTTCATATCCCTCACCGGATGCCGATGAGACCGCAAATCCAGGTTTATTTGTTCTTTTTTTCCGCCTCTTCAAGCCTGACTTCTTCTTTATAGCCTCGGTGCGAGCATGTACTCTGTCAACCTATTTCTCCCTGCCAGCTGGAAACTTGAGGGAGAGGAAAGCTTCTCTCTCTCTCTCTCTATCTCTCTCTCTCTCTCTCTTGCTGTGTGCAGATGAATGAATATCGCCATTCAGAGACATGGGAGTGGGGGTACGAGATATTAAAAATAAATAAATTTTAAAAAAGAAGAAGAAGACAAAGAAACAGCCAATGGCCTATTTTCAAGTCATATTTTTATATTTTGTAAATATTTATGACTAAGATGCTAACAGTCAGCCTAAAAGTGTAAAAAAAAGAAGCTTGTATTTGTACACAGGCTAATAGGCAAACCATTTAATTATTAACAGAAGACATCATGACCTACTAAACAACGTGTAGGGGGTGGAGTGCAAGTGTCAAGCATTTAGAAATGTACTAGTCACATATTTTAATAACAATTGTAATGCTCACACAAAAATGATGATGCATTTTAATCAAAATAAACAGTACGTAACCGTACGTATTCTTATATTAGCACAGGTGCCATGTCATTTCAGCTTCTTTTTTTTTCAAGATGGTTGGTTTCAAGATGGTTATTTAGCAATAAATATTGTTAAATTGCTTTCATGGTAAGGGTTGGGTTTAGCATTGTTCATAAGAAAGAACACAACGATGCTGCACTTATGTTTTTACAGTAGAGTGGTACACAAATGGGGGTTTTGGCACTCTGATTTGGAGCTATTTAAAACTGCAGAGCCAGTTTATTTATTGTTAATCCAGTCCGTGATTTACGCAGAGGGTGTTCACGTAAAGCTCCTTCATGTAATAAAGCTGGAATTTGACAAATATGTTACTGACTACATGAGAATTAAAAATAAAATGAATTAGTCTCCTTTTGTTTTTCTTGGAGAAAACACTGATGCTCTGCTTGTGTCCGCTGACTGATTGGTTAACGACTTAAAACTGGAGATGCTCGCTCATAGCTTTTAAAATGATAAGTACAACAGACTTTAGAAGCACAGCAAAGCATGGAAGCAAAGCATAAAAAATTGTACATGAATCTGAAAGGAACTGGTTGGGGTGGTCCCTGATGAGTGCTGTCAGGTGGCTGCTGGCAGAAATTCTCTGCTGCTGCTCTTTGATGTGTGAAATCTAAATGGCAAATGCAGTAAAGTGGTCTTTGGAGCTGTGGCATTCCCCATCCTTACAGAGAGGTATTGCAATAAGCAAAATGTCAAAAACAAAAGTAAAAATAAAAACCAGAACTTTGCCTGTATTCTATCAAATACAATAAAACTTTTTTTTTTAATCTCATCAGTGTTACATTTTTAGGTTACAGCTCTATAGGGTTCAACTGATTCTGGACTTGTGAGCACCCGCTACGAGACCAGAGAGTCATAGTTCCCATATTTAGAAAGTCTCTGGTATCAGAGCTTATGGAAGCTGTGAAAATGATGATAACTGTGCAGTTACCTGAGGCTGGAGAGCTGAATATCTTTTTAAACAATGAGCAGTTTGATTTGAGTATATCTGAAATTACTAGAGGTGTGCCAGCAGTTGTTAAATATGAGTAATTAACAGTTAGCCTGATGTGAGAGACAACCATCAGCTTGTTAAGCTGTTTCAACTTGCTTCTTTGATCTGGCGCCACAGTCGCTGTTGATCATGGTCCCAGCAGGCCAGCATCCTTTCACTTCCTGTCTCTCTCATCTCCTGCTATCTCGTTTGCTGCCATGTGGAGTACAGTCAGGCCTTGGTGTCCTGCCCTCAATCCAGCCACCATACCTGTCTATCGTCCATCCAGCCATTTCCCTCTATTTGTCCAATTCAGGGTCACAGGCGAGCTGGAGCCTGTCCCACTTAGTGCAAGAGGCGGGGTACACCCTGGACAGGTGGCCAGATCCTTCACTCTTCACCTGGTTGTTGTCACCTTTGCAGCAGTAACTTGGATTTCAACTCACGAGTAGTTCTTGAGTGTACCTTCTGTTTCCTGACCTCGTTCTCGCACCAAGCTTGGACTCACCAAGCTTGGACTCAAGTCACTTGCGAGACTTTCATGTTGTTCATCTGCAGAGGAAGGATTTTTCTACAAATCCAAGCTGCTTTTATCTCCTTCAAACTCACCTGCCTGCCCACTCTCCTCTGGCACGGCATTCTGGAAGCCAACTGCCAATCACAAAGAAAACAAAATTCAAGTCGTTTGTTAACATTTTTGGCGAAATAATCTTCTGCAACCGTATTTACCTGCTCTCCTCTCTGGAAGTTCCCCGTGCCCCCAAAATGACTCACATGATCTTTGCCCAAAAATCCTGTTATAATAAAAGTTATTAAAAAATGTGTTTTTCATTACAACTCTGTCATCACTTTCCAAAGTAGAGGAGACTGAAAATTTTCATGACTAATCATTGGAGTTAAAGATAAGCAAAAAAAATCCAAGTTGACACACACACTGGTTTGAATACAGACTTTTTGGATGAAGAAACCGGCTGGGGCAGCAGTAGTGTTAGATTTCACCTGACAATTTGCTAAGGTAGTGTGTGTTAATGTTTTCACTTGTGTTGCTTGCTGTGTTTTGAAATGACCACGTAGTAAATCTGGGGCTAAGTGGGAAGATAGATCTGGCCTCGGAGCTGCTCTGAGCAGGAATTTATGGTGTTCTTTGTTGGGGAAAAAGAAGCACAGTAAAAGTGTAATAAAGATGTTCCTTCAGAAAATAATGCTCATCTCCCTCTCACACCAACAGGTCAACACTGTCACCCTAAGTGGTAAACCACCCTAAGTCTCATTCTGTAGTTGCTTTTGTTGAGACAACGCCGGTCTCTGCCATTCTTTTGGTCCTGGTAGAGATCACGCTGAGATGTTTCCCTGTTTTACACAATCCTTTTATTACCCATTATTCTTACAGATGCATCTGGAGATCAGCACACTGCATCCTATGCAGTCCTATGCTAAAGGCTGATCTAAAGAACTTTACACAACAGTAACAGTTATAACCTCTGGTCTCCTCCTCCCCCGCAGTAAACACCCCCACAATGGAAATACACTAGTACAGTGGCCAAGGGTGCTGACATCCTGACCCCCACCTCCTTTTAAGGTAGTGTCCATTTGCCCTTTGTCTGCCCCTCACCCTCAGTAACTCTGGCTTCCTGGCCTGGGGATGGGGGTTGATTGTCCTCCTGCCCTGCACCCCAGTTCTTTGTTCCCAGAATGATTTCAAGAAATTCACTGACTGGACTCAAGTGTTACCGTATTTATGCCTTTAAACAATGCAGTCTATACTGGAACGCTCAAGGTGGTTTTCAAATGGGGTCACCCTATACAGTTTTCAGATGTGAATGTGGAGCAGTGCAGTGCTAAAAAAGCCAAAGCCTCCCCTAAAGAGTAGCTTTCCAAGAACAGGAATATAGGTTTCAGCCTTGAAGTGCTTTTCAGAGCGACCGAGTGATTAATCTATCGAACATTTTACTGCAACCAGAGCTCCTATCAAACAACAGAGGGACGTCGTGAAGGTTTTCATCTTTCTCCAGGTGTGAAACTGAAAAACAAATCTCCCTGCAAAAACGTCACACGTTATCAGGGCGTCACCTCGGCACGGGTTTCCCATAATGGTGATCCTATAACACGTTACCTGTTCACACACTGGGGACAAAAGGTTTTTGTGCTGCCTGGTGGGTAATTACTTGTTTTTCAAACAGTGCATTTCAACAAGGCTGGACATCGCCTGTTTGATCACTGGTTTCAATTCTGCGGAGGCCAATCTTTATGTTGCAAGGATGCTGTAAAGCAGCTGAGTGTCTGATAACCAGAGGAGTCAGTCCCCTTTTTTCATGCAGGTGTGTGTGGGGGATTTGTTTATCTTAAACCCATATGCAGCAGTCTCCCACTTTAGGATCCAAACAAAAGGACATTTTATTTTGCAAATTTAAAGACCAACATTCACTAATTCAAGAAATTCAAGTGTGTTTGGACCTTAAAATAGCGTTTAAATCTATTTTTCTACTGCCACCATCCAGGTCACATCCTCCTCAGACCAAAACAATCAATCTTATCTTTATTTGTTTAAATATGTGAACAAATGGCAAATATGAGATTTATTTATTTGATTTTGCAAAGAGCTGGCTCCAAATTAACTTCATAAGTGAACACAGATCTGCTTTATTGTGCAAAACGCCTGCTTTATATTGCACAGGTCCCTCTTTTGCTGCCAAAATACTTCATGGTAGGAAATCCATAAGAAGTATACAGCTGTCCTTGATTCAGGGTGTAAGATGTTAGCACTGAGTTTACTCTGGGCTCTGCTTTCAGGTTTTAAAAATGCAGCTTCTAAAAGGAGACATTAACCTTTTTTAGGCCAGAACTAGTGAGCTGTGAGGTGAGATGATAAATTAGTTAAACACAACAGTTTGAATCCTGCGTGAAGCTAAGCAGCATTAGTGAAATCTGTGCTTGTCTGCTGGTGTGGTTTAGAACAGAGGGGAGAGTTGCAGGAGGACTGACTTTCAATTAACATTCACATATTGTTTTTCTCCCTCCTGCAGCTTTAAGTCCTGTAAGTAGCAAAATTGGGCCTCGAAGAACAAAACTTGTGTCACATCCGACAGAAGATTAATCATTACTGTGATCTGGGGAATTTGGAGGCTAAGTCCTTGAACTCTCTGTCATATTCAAACCATTCTGAGTAATGTTTGCAGTGTAACAGGACATTATCCTAATTAGTGAGGCCACTACTGTGGGGGAATGCTGATCAAGATATTGTCGGTGACAAAGTAACATTCATATGAGCACCAGCAGAGCATCGTGCTGCCTCTTAAGTGTTGCCTCTTCCCATATAGTTAGTCCAGCTGCTGTTTCTTCCCCCTCGTGAACAATGCTTACTCAGCTTGGCGTGTAAAACAAAATGTGATTCATCAGACCAGCTTCTTTCATCGCTCAGTGATGCTCACATGCTCACTGTAGGCAGTTTGTGTAGTCAGCATGGGGACACGAGCCAGCCTTCCTTCCCCACACACATCACTGAGCCTTGGGTGTCCGTGATCCTGTCACTGCCTCAGCTGCTGACTTCTGGAAAATGCTAACTGCTGCACACTGGGAGCACTTCCACTAAACCTGTTGTTTTGAAGATGTGACCCAGTTATAGCCATCACAAGTAGACCTTCGTCAAAATCACTCAGATCTTAACTTACACTTGTTAGTGCCATTGATTTCACTTGTCAGTGGATTTAATGTTGTGGCCAGCTGTATGAAGCAGCAGACCCCAGCAGACACTTGCTGTGCAGCTTGAATATGGAACATAAATAATGCAAAAATCATCAACTGACATCACAAGTACTGGAAGTAACACGAAACTAGGACAGGAGGAGGTTTGATGACAGAAGAACAGATTAGGCAGTCAGCGAAGTAATATTGTTGGACAGCATCCAGGAACATATGAGATCAAAGAGGAATGAAGGTCAAAAACACATGAAAGAGTTCATTTGTATTTAATCAGCCTGAGCTATATACAGCATCTTGAATGCTGATTCTCTTCCAACAGTGATATTTTGGTTCACCAGCATAACTGAGGACTAAGACTCCAAAAAGCAACTGAGTTCATTGGCTTGAGTTCTACTCCAGACAGAGGGGGGTTTATTATTATTATTATTACAAGTCAGTATAATAAACTTCAGTTCTTTTAATCAAACTGTGGAAAAGCTCACCTGTAGGGAGTGTAAAATTATTTTAACGTTGCTCAAAAAAATAAAACAATAAATAAAATAAGATATACGGTAATTTATTTACAGCAAATGTTGGAAAATTCCTTTGTTTACCAAATTAGACACACAGTAGCTTAAAAAGTAGAATATATTAAATAAAGATCAACAAAAAAATACAATGTGACCCAGCATTTATCTCAATAATAATAATAATAATAATAATAATAATAATAATAATAATAATAATAATAATAATAATAATAATAATAATAATAATCTAAGTCTATACTGTTGTATATTATATATTTTCTAGGTGATGGAGAAGGTCAAGAAAATATATTTGGCTAATTCGTTTGAGTTATTTTTGCTTTTATTTATTTATTTATTTATTTATTTATTTATAAACAGGAGAGGGGGTGGGGAGACCTGCATACCTTTTTAAAGTAATATAAAAGATAATGTGCTGAGGAAGGCGGCACAGCCTGCCAAAACATCAGTAAACTGAGACAGCTGACAGCTAACGTATTCTGCTATGCAGTTCCTGGAGGTTCATGGGTAATGAAGTCTTTGAGCAAAATGGATTCTACCAATTTTGTGCTTTAACGTTAGCTAAAAAGTGAATTCCCTTTATTGTGAGAATTAGTAAACTTGCAGCATGTTTTATTTCTTGTTTTTTACTTATGTTATTTTATATAAATGTTAGATAAGCGTTTAAAATATCGTTAAAGTCGTTAAAACGCTAACGTCCTCCCCCCTCCGCCACTGAAGAATAGAGGGTGCCTGTTAACGTGAGTCCTCTTCTCCCGTCGGATTACAGCCGAGGCGGCACGCTAAAGGACTTCTTCTTAGTCATAAAACGTCGAATTAAACCAACAGTAAGTACATTAAAGTTGTATTTTTTCACATGTGGAACATTTTTTAAAAAGTAAGATGATTGTTAACTCTGCAACTTATTCGGAAATTAAAGTTTTTTTTAACGCCACGTGGTCAGCTGAACTACAAGTTGGTGGTACTGTGAGAAACTTTGGCTAATGTCAGAGAGTGCAAGCAACCGGCGTAAGCCATCAGTGATATTTACGGTCGTTACTGCTACTTTGATTAGAAATGCATCACAGTTAGAGACTTCTGTTGCTCGTGAATTGTACTTTTCTTTTGAGTTCCCCCTATCCTTTTGGCACTTCTGTAGCTTTATCACAAAGGTTTTTAATATTAAATAGTAAATATTAAATTGAATTTCAGAGGCTCTCTTGTTTCTCTGTTGCACATTAGCTTCGTATTCTAGTTAACAAGGTGAGTGTCGATGTTGAGGCTACTTTTCAACTAATACTTTAACACGTGCACTGGATTTTGCATTCTGGTGATAATTAAAGTAGTTAACACTCATTTGACAGTTTGGAACTGATTTATTTATACATTTTTTTCTTAAACATGTTTCTAGTATTTTTGTCAGCGACTCAATATTCACTAATTAGTTTGTCTTGTAGATCATTTCCCCCCCTTATTTCGTGCAAAGCTCAAAGACATTAGCATTGAAAAGTTCGTGCATGTTTGTGGTTTTTGTTTGAAAAGTGAGTGCAGAGAGTACTGTCAGAACGAATTGTTTTAGATCAAACTACATCCTTCAAAATGATGGCTAACCATTGAAAATGTCTTGAAAAGGTTAAATCTGTACTTGTTTTAAGAAGATGTACCTAATAAACTGCCAAATGAGACTACAATAATCAGCCACAATATTAAAACCGGCTCTATCCAGAGCTACTTTGTCCACACAGTCTGGCAGCGGCTTCAAAGTCTTTTTAAGGTGGAGGTTCTCATGATTTAGGCTTGTTTCAACACATCCTGTAAGTGATGTGTTTAGCTTTAAGTTTGAGCCCAAGTAGAAAACCTTGGGTTTTCTATTGTTCCTCAAGCCTTTCCAGAGTAGTGTGCATTGTGCTGGGACTGTCATTGTTATTTGGCAGGGTGTCCTTGGTTGAAAAGTAAAAGTAACATCTACTTGAATGCCAAACCCAGTGTGCCAATGCACTGCAAGCAGGTGATCTGTTTAATTCATTTTTTACCTGCCAATGGTTTTAATTTTGTGGCCGATCACTGAACACCTGCCATGTGACTGAAAGTTTGTCTGTTTGTTTTGATGGCTTAGGAATGAATTCTGAGTAAACAGTGAATTATTTCAATATCCAATTTTGCAATAGGCACTGTACTTTATCCCCATCATGCCAAAGCAAAGGTGAGCTACAAACTGAGTTAAAATGACTGTTTTGTCTTATTTAAGGCATAAACAGTGTTTTCTTGTCCTGCTGTGTCTAACGGGAGTGGCCTTTTTCTAGTTTTACAGCATATCTGTCTTTATTTTAATTTTTACACCTTAAATGATAATAAACAACTTGATTTGAAATGGACACGAGGGAAATACTGTAAGCAAAACCTAACCTGAAGTTGGGTCTGGTTTGTTTTGGCATGGCTTGTCCGGTGTGAGATGAAAGTCTATTTTGTAACCTTTCTCTGCATTATTTCATAAACATTTATTCATCAAATCTTATGTAAATAAACTATTGACTAACCAGTGAGTGTGAGTGCAGTACCACCTTCACGCTGAACTAATGGCTCTAGTTTCCACCTGTTGCTTCTTTTCTCTCCAAACAATCCAAAAAAGACAAGCAAGTAAAGAAATGGATCAGTCTTGTCAAAATCATCAGCAAAGCAGAGCCCCTCAGAACGCTGTACCTATGGGAACCTTCAGGCAGGGTAGTGTTCCCGCCCTGGAGAGGGGCATCATTAGTGGAGACAACGTCCAGTTTGGGAGGCTGCGTCGTCACACGCGTCTGTCCCAGTCGGAGAGCTCTGGGGCTGAAGAGGAATGGTTGAGCTCCTCAGTGGAGGCGAGTGGCTCGTATGGTCAAAGCCCCGTGCTGCAGGGTTTGCAGGCAGAGGCAGTGTGGTACAACCGCAATATTCACGATCAGGTTGAGAGTGGCGGACTGCTGTCGTCCTCTCCCCGGAGCCCAAACACCAGAGGATTCTTGCTCTCTCACTCCAGACCCAATCAAAGTCACCTGCAGGGTCAAGGACCCTCTGTCACCACAGTGAAGGCCTCCGGTACGCCCCACCGTCAGATTGGCAAAGGCCGCAATCGCACCTCCTCTGAGACAGAGCAGGGGGGCAAAGGTAGCAGGGGACCACACCCAAGGAAGAGGGGCATCTCTGAGACGGAAAGCAAGCCCAAACGGGACAAGTATGACACCTCTGTCATGGAGTGAGATGTGACGTGTGCTTTTTGGCTCATTTAACACTTTTTTTTTTCTTTTCTTTTTTTCTGTGTGTTGGCTGTTTATGCTGACTTCTACCTGTGTGGGTTTTTTTGTTTTTGGTTTTTTTTTTTCTCCCCATACATAGACCTTCTGGTTGAACTTACGTGTGTTGAGGGCAGGTGGACATGTACTGCATATGGAACCAACGTATGTTAATATGGGGTTATTCAAAGTTTGTTCAATCCAGTAAAAATGCCACAGTTGCTTTTCCCAACCCTCTTATTTACCAGCTGCTAGTGTTACGCTTATTTTTAGATTCGGAACATTTAAAAAAAACCACCTTTCTGACCCTTGTGTGCCTGTACATATTTGTTTTCACACATGGAGTCCAGACGATGTCGGGGTGGCCAGGTTGGGACTTTCTCACATGTGACTTACAACAGGAGATAATTAGCATTAAACTTACTCTCATAATGGAAATGCTTCATTTCATTAAGACGTGTGCTGCATGGATTTGCAATGCCTGTGCTTTGCTTTTCTTTTTTTCCTGTTTGACTCTTCAATTGTAACTGTCAGGTGTCGACTACAAAGGAATGCCCAAGTTAGTTGTATACAGTTCTCCCCTTTCAAGGGTAATGGTATGTGTAGTCAGGGGGGGTTGTTGGCAGGCAGTGACTAGCCTTTTGTTCAGTAATCCAGACTCTGCAGATCAGGCAACTCTGTTTGTGTGAGTGTGTAGACTGACTGCTGCAGTAATTCACAAGCTGAATGTGACAGGGGTAAATCATAGCTGAAAGCATTGGGGAGAAACGAACTGCAGTGTCAAACTTCACCTGTAGTTCCTGCTGTTGTAACCTGTAATACAGCAAAATCAATCGAACGGCTGTCAAAGTTGTTACGTTGCTTTCCGTCTCAGCAGTTTGGCTATAACGCCTAAAATTCTTGTCCCGTGGTTTGCATATAAATTATCAAACTGTTCTGTTGAATTGCTAAATCTCTCATGAATTCTTATTCTTTTTCAGTACTAACATGAGTGGACTGATCTGCCTTACCACAGAAAGCATCTGGTTTGACAAAAACCGCTACGATGAGGCAGAAAAGCGTTTCTACGAGGGAGTCAACGGACCTGCCACGCCGCAGCAGCAGGTACAGAAACTTCATCAATCCATTTCTTAAATGCTAAACACTTTTAGAGGGTTTTAATCTGTAGTCTTTACTCAGAGCTATTCTGCCTGACTCTCTTTTGGTTCATGCCCTCCTGTCGGTGGCAGCGCAGCTCCCTTTTAGACAGTGTCCTGTTGATTCAGGCAGTAGTTACATCATCTTCTGTCACAGCTCATGGCAGCCTGGAGCAGCTGTGTGCATGTGAGTTAAGCCTCTCGATTTAGAAGTGGCTTGTACTAGCAAGAGGGTCAGGTGGTTTGGCAGCTGTCTTATCTTCTCAGGGCTGCTGCAGCAGTTCTTGGAGTTTCTATATAATGCTGGGAAAACAATGAAAAGAACCACATGCAGATAGTCTTGGTTTTATGTGCAGAGTTATTTATAGATCTCTACAACTGATGTTGCTTGAGGGCTCCACAGGTAGACGTGTCAGTGCATTTTATTGAATCAGGTTGGAAAAAGTTTAAATGAAAGGTCACGTCTCAGGACACAAGTGTGTGGGGGATTACATCGGCAGCATGAGCTGCTGGTTAGGCCATCGTGCCAGGCTCGTGTACCCTCAGGTCTGCTCCCAGAGTCTGTAACTTTTGTATTGCTACATCAAATGCAAATAGATAAGACAAGTTTTGTGTGTGTGTGTGTGTGTGTGTGGGGGGGGGTGTGTGTAAGGTTTGCCTCTATTTTACAGAAGGGAGGGGGGGGGACCTTTATTAAACCAGTCGCCCCACTTTTGTCAGTCCTGCACACTGCTTTGTCTTTGACTGCTTCTACTTCATTAGCTCTTTTTCCCACACGTGCCTGCGGGTTAGGTGAGATGATGCCATCATGCAGGACATTGCTAAATCCACTAGGAAAATGTAGAGTGAGTACCACATTGTGCATGAACTGCAGATGTTCACCGTGTCATAATGTGGAATTGAAGTGTAAATGGCAACATTTTGTGCAGTCCATATTGAGCATTCACATGCCGTGTAGTACCAGTTTTTGTTTTATAATAATCATAATCATCATCAGTGGTTTTTAATGTTTTGCTAGCAGTATACGTTGGTGTCGTTTCAAAAACGGGTCTTGCACGTAATTGTTGTAATTGTTCCTCCTCTCCTTTATTAATACGAGATTCCTTCTTAAAAATCTAATGTTAGTGATCAAGATTAAAATGAACTACTTTGGTTATCACCAGGCTACAGTTGTTACTTACAAATATGGTAACTTCTTTCACTGTAATACAAAGATTGTTTGTTTGAGGACCAGTAATGGAAAAATGACACAGACTTTAGTTTCAGTGGGGGGGGAAAGGACAAGACTATATTTCTTTGGTTTAAGGTGAGGTTTATAAGAACTTATTTTCATGGGGGGAGCAAGGAGGACAACCTGTAGTTGGTCCGCTTTTATTCTTTCGTGCATGTAAATATGAGCACCAGTTGACAGTAGTATCCCAATAAATTGTAAAATATTGATCTCTTTGTACCTACATCTTCTACTTTTCCTGTTGTTTTCATGTTTTCCCCCCTCATTTACCCTTTACATCACCGGGTGCTGGTGATAACTGGCGTGCAGCAGGCCAAAGGTCGCCAGCAGAAACGGCGGCACAGAAACGTAAGTCGGTCGCACAGCTTTGCTGCTCAGGCAATGCTGGGAATGCTGCATGAATGAGACAGCAATGCTGGCTGTGTCTGCTGCTGCCTGACCTGGAGTGTGTTAGTCATCACGACATCATGGTATCTCATCCTGTTCCACCACCTCTCGCCATCCAGCTTCCTTTTCTATGTCTGTCAATATAATTGATTTAGACTGCTTCTAATAAAGCTGATTTCATTTATTCTAGACATTGTGTTATGATTATAGTTGTGATTATCAGTTTTGATCAAACTGCTAATGATTCTTGGAAGCAAACTGTTTTCTGAGAGTTCGAGTTGGATAAGGTCAGTATCAGCCTCCCAGCTTTGTTAAAGACTGGAAGCAGAAGGTTAAAAAGGCAGATGACAATTTAAAGGAAAAGAGAGCTGATCTCATTATACTGTCAGTCACCATAAATTTGTTTTGGGATTTATTAATTTATTTATTTATTTTTTGCGAGTGTTGTATTTCTGTTCCCCATTTTAAAGCAAACTGCTTTCAATCTCTTTGTTAACAGGCTGGAGGCTAATGATGAATTACTATCAATCTGACTCGGAAAGAAGCAATCTTGTTCTGCTTCAAAATTCATTGGAGATGGAGTTGATTTCTAATCAGCGTTTTGTGTTTAAATCTTTTTTTTACCCCTGCATGTTTTTTGGTTTTGCTTGCTTTTTCACATCAGCCTTGGGTTTGTTCTTGACCTGTGCGTTAATGCATTTGTTGCTGTGTTTGCTGTCCTACAGTGTGACTCTTGGTGTTAATTTGTGGTGTTCTTCCCGCAGTCATCCTCACATGCAGGAGACCAGGAGCTGGTTTCACGCATGAAGAGCCTGGAGCTGGAGAACCAGACCCTGCACAAAGGTTTGTGCTTAAACTATAATACACATGTTCAAGATTTTATCGAAATAAAACATGACATTATAAAAGAGCTGCTCGTAGTAAAATATTGCAGGGCGGCAGTCAGACGTGTTGCACAGTTTCAAGATGAGGTTTTCTGGTGTTCCTTCAGTTAGGTTTGCAGCTTATCTGTCAGGACAGTGAGCCTTGATACATCAGTGCGCCAAGCTGCTGCACCCAGATGTTTGCCTGTACACAAGTGTGCACATTGCTACGACGCAGACCACAACAGTTGTAGTTTGTCTGTTTATTGCAGTGATGTTAATGAGCAGATTGATCAGGACACAAAGTCAAAAGTTTAATTCCATGAAATTAAAACTACAGATTTCTTTTAAAGAAACTTTTTTTTAAACAAATAAACCCCGTGGTTGAGCAGATTCTCAGTTTGTAGCTTTCATGATCAAAATCGGCCAAAACCAGTATCAGGTTGACCTTAAAGGTGTCTGGAATCTGAATCACCCAAAAAAAACTGTTTAGTGCAAATCTATTTAAAGGGTTTACTTAATCATCTTGACAGGTTCAGTCTTTTCTTACATGCATACATCTGTCTGCAGGGTGTACACACCCACGATGAATGGTGGTAAACAATCAATTTGGCTATTACTGTTACAAAAATGTAGGAAACTGTGGAGAAGTTCAAAGCAAAATGTGGAGAGGCTGATAAGGGATGGATGATCTGATATCCTCGTGTTGGTGTTGTTCCCAGACCATCATGAAAATGTTGTTCCAGGTTCAACATTTCAAGTGACGAATCATATTGTTGTTACGTTATTCCTTTGCGCACCAAGCCATTCGTGCATTTATGAAATTCCAATGTTGCAAGGACAATATCAATTCTGCTTACTGTTTATTAAAGGGTTAGGGTCAGGGTCCGTTGATTGGCGGACAGAGGCGGTTTCACGCAGCTTAAGTACAGTTTTTTGTTTTGTTTTGTTTTATACCGGTTTTTCCCGAAGTCGCAAAAGTATGACGTCACAACATTCTGATTGGTCACTTGCAATGTTGATCCTGGAACAACATTTAGTATGATGATCTGGGAACAACACCAACACGAGGATATCAGATCAACCGATGAGGGATTGTAAACCAGCACAAACAGATTTGAATGTGTCAAAGTCAACCCTGATAACCTATACATACCAGCTTGAGATGTGCCCTTATTTGTAAGCTCGTTTTTGCTGCCCCCAAGTGGCAAATGTATGTATTTGACTTTGACTTTGTGTTTGCTTGTGTAGTGGTGGTTGAGATGAGGGCAACCCTGCAGAAGCTAGAGTCCAGAGTGGCTGTGCTGGAGAAGAGCCCAACACCAGCAGCCATCCCTGCTGCAAAGGTAGATGCTGTGGGATGTTCATAGCTTCTAAAACAGACGTCTTTCGGGGGGTCCTACAAATCTTCTCTGTACTTGAATTCAAGTTTTGATGTTAATCAAAAGGGAAACGTGTACACTGGCAGATCACACTTTTGGTTTTGATTTGAAGTCATTTCTTTAATCTTCTGTCGTGTGTGTGTGTGTGTGTGTGTGTGTGTGTGTGTGTGCGCGCGCGCGCTTTCTTCCTTATTTCATATAATCAATTGAAGTTCCTTTCCTTCATGCCTTTCACTGTGATGTTTTGAGTCACGCACTAGAAGGACTATTTGTAAAATACACCATCTATTCCCTTTGTTTTTTCCATCTGCATTGTCCAGGTTGCTCCAGTCAAACAGGAAAAAGTGATAAATGGTGACGATGATGACATAGACTTGTTTGGCAGCGACGAGGAAGATGAGGAGGCAGAACGTATAAAGCAGGAGCGCTTGGAGGCCTACGCAGCCAAGAAGGCAAAGAAACCAGCTCTCATTGCTAAGTCATCCATCCTGCTGGATGTCAAACCTGTAAGTATCTATCAAAGCATAAAAGATTTTCACATGTGCAAGTTTTTCTTTAAAATTTTAATTTGATACATTTTATTCGTGGTTAAGGGTTTTGGGGGTTTTTTTGTTTTGTTTTTTTTCTGGTAAATCCTGAAAAACTGACTAGTCTGTAATGGTAATGATTGTTGAAGAGGAAAATTTTTTTTTAAAAACTTTTAAGCGATACATTTTAACTGTAATGTGAGCTGTGTCATTGAACCCGATTGGTATTTGTGTCTCTCCCCTTCTTGTGTGTGTTTAGTGGGACGATGAGACGGATATGGCTAAGCTGGAGGAGTGTGTGCGCTCTGTGCAGATGGACGGGCTCCTGTGGGGAGCTTCCAAGCTGGTGCCAGTCGGCTATGGCATCAAGAAGCTGCAGATCAGCTGTGTGGTTGAGGACGATAAAGTTGGCACAGACATCCTGGAAGAGGAGATCACCAAGTTTGAGGACTATGTAAGTAACAATCACAGAGGTGTAAACAGTTTGTGGTGTTGAGCCATGTTTTAACAGTTGTCACAATGCAGCTGGACGAGAGTTTTACATGCCAGTGTTCAGATTAGAAATGGTTCCCTCCTTTCACCAGACAAATATTGTTTCTCCAAAAATGCTTACATCCTTTGTAATAAGATTATCTATATATAGATAGGTTTGTTTTTGTTTATTAAAGAGGTGGTTTCCTCCTCTTTATGGACTCCTAACTCTCCATTTATGAATCTAGTCGTTATCTTTTATTCTGCTCTGAGATATGAATCGAAAATTCATTTTACTTTTTAATCATTGGTGCAAGAAATCATATTGCAGTAAACATTTAGTGAAGACTTCTCACTCACTCATCACAAAAAGCATCTTTTACCAGTTTTGTAAGTTAATCAGTAAAACAACTTTATTTAAATAATGGCTTTCATTACATTAAATCTTAATAGCATAAATATGTTGCAATAACTGACTTTGCATTCAATTCTTTCTTCCTCTGTAGATCCAGAGTGTCGATGTTGCTGCCTTCAATAAGATCTAAGCTCCTCCAGCCCTTCACCTGCTCCACCAAAGTGTTGTTGCTGCTGCGGGTGTGTGGTTAATAAAAAGAAAAGCAAATCTTTGAGCACAAACATCTGCCTCAGTTTCCTCATTATTCTCACTGAAATGAATTATTCTGCCTGTCTTCACATGTTAAATTGAGCACAGCTTCAAAGTGGAGCCCAGCCCCACCCAGAATCCAGGGTATAGAGGCTGTGTGAATGTGATCTTCTCTTTGTGAAGCAGAACCATTGCATCAGAAACATTAAAGAAGGATAAAGTCCCACCTCTGAAATCTAGATACACTCCTATTCTGCTAGCACACTGGGCACTGAGAGTCATGCTCTCCTTATTGTGCTGAAATGAGCAGGCTGTGGGTGAGCAGTCCAGGCTCCACGATTTAGAGTTGTGCCCCAGCTTGCACTCGCTCCCTCCTCCGGCCCGGCTCATGTTCTTGTAGCACACGCCGACGGAAACCCCTCCGTTTCCGGTCCACTCGATCTCCCAGTAGCAGCGTCCAGCCATCCCGGCCTTACACAGCACCTGTGCCCAGCTGGTGAAGCGGTCTGGGTGGTCCGCGTAGGGCTGCGGGTCGGCGCGTGTGGTCACGGCTCGTTGCCCGTCAGAGAAGCACAAGTAAGAGTTGGCAGTGTTCGGGTCCAGGATTATATCGTTGTAATCTGGACAGAAGATGAGCGTGTGCTACAGATGACTGTATTTGATGGTGGTATGATTTGTAAATGATCGTACTCACATTGAAGAAAATCAGCTCTCGTCTTTGGTTCTGAGTTGTAGGGTATGTCAGCGTCTTTAACTGTTAGATTTAGAGGATAAAGGGTTAAATTAAATTTAAGTGACAGTTTTCTAAGTTTTGTGTGTGAGGTTAGTAAATCTCACCTTTAGCCTTTTCAGAGTTGTTCTTACTGCTGCTTTCTTTCAGTAAAGTGACTGAAAATGTAAATTAGAAAATAAAGGTGTTGGGGTTTCTTTGTAAATCGTGTGTGTTGCAATGAGAAGTGAAGTAAAGGGTACGTTTACGTCACTACTTACCCTTTTCAGATATTTTGGAGAATTCTTTTTGAAGTGTATCATCCAGATTGTCCTTCAGGTTAACCAGCGCCCCTTTCGTGGTTTTATACATCAAATAATGAAGCGCATCAGTGCTGGGCATCTCCACGGACTTTGTAGGGAAGTGAAGAGACTTACACTTCTGCAAAAACATTCAACACAACAGCATTTGAATTAGGGCTGTTGGATATAACTATATATATCGGATGACCACAACTGTTTACGGCAATATTTTTTTTTTCATCGTTTTGATGGTCACTGTAGTGGCTATATTAATTTCTTAAAGTTCTCTCTTTCTCTTATATTTAATATAACCACACTGTGGACGGACAAGCGCCTGTTTTTTATGCATTAGCAACAATGATGGTAACACTATCGTGTGTCCGCTTGTTTATTTTCCATATAAACCTTTCACAATAAAGCTCAGGATCCTGTTGAGACTTTTCAAAATAAACTGAATCATGTGAAAGAGCAGATTATTTACGGATGAGAAGTAAAAAAAGATCCGCCATGTGCTAAAAAATAAACCTTAGACTCAAACGTTAGAACAGGCTTTTCCCAGCAGCACGCTGTGTAATAAATACTCAAAGAAAACGGTCGTTACAACTTATGTCTAAAAATGTATAGTTTCATGCATCTGTTAAAACACTCGACTCCAGCTACATGACGCGCAGCTGGAAACACTTCCCGAGCTGCCCGAGATTCACATAATTTACAGAAAATGTAAAATTTTTGTGATTTATATCGTTATCGGACGATAGAATTCTTATATCGGGATATGAGATTTTGGTCATATCGCACAGCCCTAATTTGAATACAAATGCAGCAGGTGTAAATAAACCAGGAAGGCTCGCAGAACAGTTGTGGTGAATCGCTTACAGCCCAGACCAAAAAGAGAGCAAGTTTTATTTATTTATTTTTTATTTAATAAAAAGGATTAAAAGGAGACAAAACATTTAAATATATTATCGTGCCAAGATAAACTGTTCCCGTGAGTGCTGAATACTTTGGATGCGTTTGATAAATAGGCCATTTGGCTGCAGTTCAAACATTACTCATGTTAACATGGATCCAAATAGGGGAAAGCATAAGTCTGCAGGTTTGACCTTTTCCATAGTTCTGCATCAGTAAACATACAGGAGTCTTTCTGGGAAGGGACCTTACAAAGTGCCTTTGCCAAATGATGTGTGACTGAAGTTCTCTGCAACTTCTGAATTTTAAAGTTTGTAATTTGCGTTTTCACTTCAGTTTTTCTCATGCTAAGTTTCAGATTTGTCCTTGATTCTGGAGATCCTGGAAACACTTCAACAGACGCTGAATGAACTTTAGTGTTAGTAGCTAAAGCTGATAGCACACGTGTGATTTGGATTATTTATCATCCTCAGTTAAATCTCACTTCATAAGTAAATATAGAAATTACAGTGTACTTACTTTTAGATGTGATTAATTTCAGTAATTTTTAAGAGGAACAGTGAAAGTAAATTATCTAGACATTAGTAAAATGGGAAATAACCTCACTGTCTTCTGCCTGATTAGGATTTCCCTCACCATCCAAAGCCAAAAGAGGTAAGTGAACACTAAACTGAGCAGATTGTGTATTTATAAAACCCCTTTCTGGCCTCAGGGCCCCAAATCAGCAAAGTATATCAAAAAGCTTTGAACGTTTCCCTTATAAGAGAGACTTGTGGTTAGATTAAAAACAAAAGTCAATCTTTCCCAAATTTTTAATTCAAACTTCAGTTTCACACCTGAAGAAAGTGGATGTGGTCTTCAGTGTGAGAGAGCTTCTCCAGCTCAGCGCCGGTCCTCTTGAGCTCGGCCATCTCCTTCTGTATCTTCTCCAGCTCCTCCTCAGCCTGACTGACGGCTGCTTTGCCCTGGACTCTGATCAGCTCCTTCACCTCGCTGTTCTGTTTCTCAATGGATCGGATCAGCTTGGAGAAAATCCTCTCACTCTCCTCCTGTGCAGCCTCCGTGGAGTGCTGTGGAAGATAAAAGTTTCCTCTTTTGGTCCCCTGGATTCACTGGAACTGCACTTTTGACAAAGACACATTTTAAAGCTCCTGGAGAGGAAATGCACTCACCTTGATGTATCTGATTACGTATCGTAGTTCCTTCTCAGTCTCCTTCAGTTTCTGCACAGACTTCAAAGAGGTCTCCTGGAGTTTTTTCTAAGAGAATACAAAAGATGAATATCAATCACATGGAGCAGTCCCCTGTGCCGCTTAGGCGAATAATTTTTCGCGGCTGCATTTCACGGTGGAAAGTTTTGATTTCAAAAATCAAAGGATGGCAGTACAGTAGGAGGCCTTTGGTCTTCCAGCCAAGATACAGCAGCAGGACCAAAGCACACGTTACTCTGCTTGTGTTCAATATTTTCAATGCTGAGTTTTCTTCATTTGTATATAATGGCTATCACTGTGACTTTGTAGCCTTTTCCAGAGTGACACATATCAGTGACTTTGTTCTCATCTTAGTTCAATCTTAGTCTACTTCATATGTTTTAAGTGATTCCTTGATTCAACAGGTCTGGCAGCAAAACTCAGCTTTCCAAAAAATGTCGATTAAGAGTTTTTTGAGCTTATATCATAGACTGTACCGGTACACATGACCTTATCTGGAAAAAAGGAAAATATTCAACAAGCAGCCTAACAGGTAACAGCCTCTAATTGGTCGGTTTTTCTTTCTTTCTCATTCCTCATCTGGCTCTCTCTGGCTTTAACACTTACCTCTACAGACTGAGGAGTACTATCCCTAAGTACTGATTTGATATGTAAATCTTGACAAGTTTCCCCTTAAAATCCAAATGTGTGCTGCCAGTAAAAGCTCTCCGTCTAAATAAAGGTCTTAGAAAGCCAATAGAAGGTCAAGTGCACATTTTGAATTTCAAATCCACTCAGAAAAGATTACAAAAAAAAAGAAAAATGCTCAAACCCACCTGCTGTTTTGCCCTCTCGTCCACCACGGAGACAGTTTCATGGCCCTTATGGCTCTCTTTAACACACTGCGAGCACACACAGTGCTGGTCATTGTGACAGTACAGCCTCAGTAACTTATCGTGCTGTGGGCACAGCTTCTCTTTCAGCTGATCCGAAGGTGGGATCAGCTTATGTCCCTTTCCACGAAAGCGTTCTTCGTGGGCTTTCAGGTGAGAGGCGCAGTACGACCCTACGCACATAAGGCATGACTTCACGGCTTTGCTTTTTCTCACCGTACATGAAGTGCATTTCACCTCCTCTGGTTTGCTGGATTGTTGACTTTCGGCCTGAAATCCGGTTTTCTGAAGCTTTTCCACCAGTTCACCCAGAACAGTGTTCCTGCTCAGGAGAGGTCTTGGGTTGAACACCTGCCTGCACTGAGGACAGCTCCACTGACCTTTCTGCTTCGCCCTGTTCCAGTAGTCTTCAATGCACTCCAGGCAGTAGCTGTGTCCACAGGGGATCGTCACTGGGTCTCTTAACACCTCCAGGCACACTGAACAGCAGAACTGGTCCTGCTCAACAGAAATCGTTGTGGCTGCCATTTCCTGCACTCTCGACTGAAACTAGAACAGGCAAAGATGGGCGTAGTTCACAGGTGTGCTGACAGCAGCTTCTCAGGTTTCACCTGCTGCAACCTGAAGCCTCCAATCACAGCCAGCAAAGAAGCAAATGGGCCGTCCCAGAGAGCCTGTGCAAAGACCAGCCTGACAAAGAAAACGCCTCCAGGTCCCACATCAGGGAAGCTCCTGTGAGATCACATTTAAATACAATCTGATATGAGGCTGTACTGGAAAATGGCATTGTTTTCGTGCCTGGAGCCAGCGTTTTGGTCACGGAGCTGATGTGTAAACAAAAACCACCCGTGAGAAAATGTAGTGCGTTTGTTTTTTAATGCCAGCATGTCAAATAATCCACGTTATCATTGAAGCAAATATGACTGTTTACAGAGGATTACTGGGTTAAAAAAAATAAATAATATACCTTTAAAAGCATCTAACACTGAAATAAAATGCACTAAGTCAGTCCTGCTTGTTGCTGCTGAATACATCGTCAGTGCGATCTTCACAGATGCTTTCCTCGTGCCTTTCCCAACACTGATTACATTTGAGTATAGCAGAATAAAAAATAAAAAAAATAAAAAACAGCAATTACATGACTTAAGTTGTAGTGTGGCTTTGTGTGTGGACAGCACTTGAGTATAATGACGTTCCATCAGGGTGAGTGTGTGAAAGTGAGGTTTGATGTCCTTAAGAAGTCTTATTTCCTCCTGGGGTGAGCACGTCGTGGAGGGTGCTTATGTCTGGATCCCGAGGAGAATTTAGAGCCTGGAAAAAGAAGGAAACAAAGAAAGAAATCTTTTTTTTTTGTTTTTGCCTTTTGTCTTTAGCACAAATAAATACCACAACTTATACCAGTAGAGTCTAGCTTGAAATGTGAGGAAGGGGTAAAGTTGTTACTAATTTTCTGTTTATCCACTACTGGATCGAACCTTCTACAAAGAATGATGATCAACAACAATAGCTACGTAAAAAGATCAATGCACACGTGTGTAAAAACAAGCTTTTCTGGAACAATATGAATAAAAACTAAAGTCCCGCAGCGTGGAAGCGATTGATGTTCTTTTTTCATTGTTTTCTGAAGTTTTGAGTTTTTTTCTTTTCTCATTTTGTGACGCTGTTTAACAGAATTTAGATTAAGTGAATCGATCCCTGCCTGCCTTTAAGCTAAAATGTTCAATCCAAAAACCTGACTTAGCAGCAATCAAATAGCCAGCATGAGCAAACATTTTTTTAAAGTCAAACTTTACTCCGGCATTTTTTTACAAGATTATATCAGATTTGTCACGTGGCTATAGATTTATCTCAAAGTACTTTGGCTGATCCCTTATTTCCCAAAAGGTCACCACAACGGATCGATCCATGTTTTTGTTTTTTTTAAATATCGGACTATCAAATAGAAGCTTGTTTCCACTCCTGGAAAACAGTGAAAATTTCAGCTCAAACTTGTTGGAAAATAACTAAAAATTGAGAAAATAATTAAAAATTTCAAGTTATTTTCACAGAAGATAGAGTTAGTAAGTGAGAATTGTGAGATACCCAAACAAAAACTTTTAAATAAAAATCTAAATTGTAACTCGTGAATGTTTTAGTGCCAGAAATGAGCTTCCATAAATTCCTGACACAACCCTCCCATTAATCAAAGCTTGGGATTAGGACTAGGAGTGCCACGCAGCCACATGAAAGCACTGCTTGCTGACGTGTATCAAATAAGATTTAGGTCTCAAACTGTGCTGAGTGGCTCCAAAGTGTAGAGCTTCACACATCCACCTAACAAGGGAACGATCCCAGGCGGAGACAAAAATCAATATTTAAAGATTCTCGACCATCTGGCTGAGCTACTTATTAACTAAAGATTAGCTTTAAAATATTGACTATGTAAACAAAACACAACAAACAAATCTATCAAACAAAGAAACAAGAGTTAATATTTGCACAAGTTCTTGTTACAGTGACACCCGGCACTGGCGGGTTTAAGCACATCTAAACTCAATCGGCTTCTTTCTTTATTACACTAGAACAATATTATGAGCAGAAGGATTTGCATGTGGTTTGCTTGAGTTAAGTGGGTTTCACACACGTGCAGTAAATACTGTTTAAATGTTGTAGTTACCAAATGGTGAAAAGGAAAACGCTGGAGGTCCTGGAGTGAGGAAGGGGTTGAGAGGGCTCACATGACTTTGGTCTAGACCAGGCGAAGGGATCACTGCGATAACAAAGACGGGTAACAAAAAGAGGTTACTACAGTCTCAGCTATCGGTCTTTATCTGCACATTCAGCAAAGCCAACTGTAAGCAAACAGTTTCTGCTGTGAGATAATAAGGTCAGATTAACATGTCTCATTTTTCACAATAAAAATAAAAATAAAATAAACAGAATTTTATCAGGACAGAAATTTTACATTTTTAGTGTGTTTTTGGTGACATGTGAGAGTTTTTTGTGGATTTATATTAGTCTTACTTAAGTTTGATTTAAGGCAAATTCCTTCTAGAAAAACAGGAAAATATTCATTTTGTTTTCATGTTACACCAAACATGAAAAATATCAGTGTAGACCACTGAGCTTTTGATAAAGTGGATGAATTTCTTTTATATTTATATCACATTTCTGTCAGTATCTCCCAGCTGTTACAACAATATCACCCAATTATTATATCACTTTATATTTTTTTATTTAGATATTCTTTATTTTAACTGCCATTTATTATCTAAGGGTTGTTTGAAATCAGTAAATTATACATTTTAATCTTTAATATCTTAATGGTGTGTGACCCTGCTGCCAGGGGAGGTTTATTTAAATGACCCTACAGGCCTTTACACACCGGACACCTAAAATACGTGCGACTATGTAAAACCCTAAAAAATAAATGTATTGAGCTTTGTAAGAGTGTTTAATCCGGCGCAGATAACATGGTGATTTTGATTTAAAAGAGTGATTTAAGATGATTAAAAATAATCCCTGACCACCAAAACTGCTGCACTGTTTAAAACTGTTAATAAAACCTGTGAATGTGACACACATGAACACTCACATGCAGCTGCTTCCATTTGTACAACTTCCAGATTAAAACTTCGATCCACCACCGTGCAGTCAGACTCGACTGCGAGATCTGGATTCCTTACAATTACTATATTTCTCACTGTAAAGGATAAAAAAGTAGAACAACGTCAACAGACAGTCGACAGAATCATTTATGGTGCAAAAAATTAAAATGTGATACAAATCTTTATATCTACCTCTCTCATAAATGCTGACACATCCGTTCTGACAGACCTCCTGCAAAAGCGCCTTAAAATCTGACACAGCTGTCGTCACCGGGCCGAAGGTGAAGTCTGGGTCCGAGGCAACCAACGGCGAAGCCGACAGCACAGGTGGAGCATGGAGGGACTGACAGCTCTAAATACAGACCAGGAACAGTGGTGAAGATAAAACTTGAACCACTTTTTTTCCCAAGACTTTGCTGTGGCGGTGTGTTTATGAATATTTCAGCACGTGGTGGGCTTAGCAACATAGAGACTAGGAAGGTAAGCTGACGCAGAGATGTTTCCCAGCATGCTATTTATACAGAACACAACAAGGAAGGGTGAGTAGCAGAAATAAGTGGAGGGGTGGCATTCATGACAAAAGACAAGACATAAAATGGTTTGGTCAACGACCACAAGGCACCAGATCCAAGGCTGGAACTACAGTAGTGAAAGATTATCTACGAAAGGGTCTGGATGTGATAAAAGCTTAGGAAATTCCCAAGTTTAAGAACTCCCTACAAACAGGGACTATTTTCATTGTGTAGCATATCGTCACAGTAAAATGTCCTGAGAGTGTGATAAACTCTTATCCACCTGAAGGAAATGGATGGGGTCTTCAGCGTGGGAAAGCTTATCCAGTTCATCTTCATTCTTCTTCAGCTCGCCGATCTCCTTCTGAATGTGCTCCAGCAGCTTCTCTGCCTCACCGATGGCCGTCTTCTCCTGAGCTTTAATCAGCTCTCTAACCTCAAAGCGCTTCAGCTCTATTGACCGAATCAGCTCGGAGAAGACTGCGTCGCTTTCCTCGGCTGCTACACGAGCCGAACGCTGGAGGGAGACACAGAGAACAGAACGCCAGACAAAGAGTGAAGAAAGACCAAAAAAAACTTCAAAAGTTGATAAAATAGCAAATGTAGACCTTTAACAGTAGAAAGATTAGACATTTTTACCATCCAACAGTGAGATGTTGAACATCAGCACTTACGCTGAGAGAGAAAATGGCTTTTCTCAGCTCCTGCACCTCCTTTTCTCTTTGCTGAATCCTCAGCTGGGAGCTCTGCTTGATCTCACTGAGCTGCCTCTGACGAAAATCAAAAATCAAAAGTCATGTAACTGAACAGAAGTAGATGCATTTCATTCTCTGCTACATTATCCAGATTTCCTGCTACACTGGGCCTGTGCACGGACTGAAGTCAGTTGTCACTAAAACTGAATCACTAAAAAAAGAGAAGAAATTAAAAATTATTATGAAGCCTTTCAGTTGTTTAATTCTTTGCTGCTTTTATTCCACACAAATACCCCAAAACAGGTTTGAGGAACTCCAGAGGCGTTTCAAACCCAAACTATAAACTTCACATCTCTGCTCCATTTCTCTGACGAGTCTACAGTTAAACTGTTTGGTCCTACTGTGGATCAGGCTGAAAATGTATTCTAGATTAGATAGTGTGGTGAATTAAAGACACCGAAACACTCAGTGATGAACGTTGGATCTTTTTAACACAAAAGATCTGAGTTATCAGCTTTAATGCTTTCCTCATTAAAACTGCATCACAAATTATGACTCGGTAGTAAAACCCTGAAAACCACTGAGACCTTTAAAATACAATCAATAGCTCAGTTCACAATAAAAGAATAGTGAACAGCAGCAGTTAGCAACAGATATACAGAAAATTAAATGATGTTCATTTGCGTGACTATTATTTGAACATGTAAGCAGTGGTTTATATGTTTGCCTATCAAATGGAAAGGCCCTTGGTTAATTCCAGGAAGAGACCCAAATCAATTTGGAATTACAGCATGTCAAAATTTACATGAGGGTGTCAGCTTTTCTTTCTTTTTCTTTTGGTGAGATAAACAGGAAAAGATTTGCAGCTTTTCTTTAGATCTATTGGAGTCATTTTAAATATTTTTAAGTTGGTTGCACTTTTTTTCCCTCGTTTCTCTAAGTCAACTTAACAAGTGGCTCCATCAGGTAGTGATTTGCTCAGCAAGTGAAGCGGCGCTGGTTTGATTCCAGCTGGAGACACAAGTCCCTTTGGGGTTGTATCTGGTGGAAAACTCAAACATGTGGCGCTTGCAGCTGTGACAAAAGAGCAGCTGAAAATACATTCTTCCTCTCTAAAGCACCCTGACACTTAGTCACATTGATTTTTATACTGCTGTGAATAGGGACAAATATTTGTTCATGCATAGGAGGCTCTGTGGTACAATGGTTGTCATGTTCATCTTACACACAAAAGGTCCTTCAGGACTGAAACGCAAACCCAACCTACAAGCAAATGTACATACCAGATGAATAAATGAATAAATGAGTTCTCTTATAAAGGAACAGATAAAGTTACCTTTAGTTGAGGATTATTTTATTTTGAAAAAATCTGGAAAATTTGACTTCTTACATATCTATATTATTGCTAATATTTATTGTAATATATCTATATCACTAAAGCACTTCTGGATGGATGCAAACTGCATTTCGTTGCCCTGTACCTGTGCATGTGCAATGACAATAAAGTTGAATTCTATTCTATTCTATTTGATGTAAGGTAGAATACAACCCTACAAATGGCAACAGATTGACAAAACCAAATCAGCGCTTTAATGAAACATTCAGAGGTTCATAATTAAAGAATAGACAACACAAAATTAATGAAACAATGAGTTGATTTATAGATAATTACATGGCAACCACTTTAATAATCATTTCAATGCAGCTTCCAGCCTCTCAAATGTCTTTAATTATAGGATTTGCAGCTTTTCATTTTACCCGTGTGTGTGTGTGGTAGACGTGTCTTTTCTGCCCCATTTCTCTAAAGCATCTTAACAGTTAGACTATTTTTGTCCCCCTGTGAATGGGGCCCATGGATTAGATTAAGTCTTCACTTAAGAAGTGGATTCAGTCCACTGTTAAAAGACGATTTTAAGAGAAAGTGCATGTTGGAAATGTCAACACACATTTGCATCTGTGGATTATGTTTATATGAGAAAAAGACTATATTCACTTTAATGTTTACCTTAAGCTGCACTGCAGTATTTAGACTTTTTAAACCCTGACTACAGTCATACGGAAAAAAACTCAAAGGAAGCAATTAAGATTTTATTTATGTAGCACAAAAAAGGCAAAGTGCAACAAAAATGCTAAAACATAGAAACAAAAAGTTACCCAAAAAGCAAGTTTAAAAAGCTGCTTTTTAAAAGAAAGCACAGACCACACGCTCAGACAGAGAAGGTTCCAGAGGGTCTCAGGGTCACTGTTGCAAAAGCTCCGTCCTATTTTAGTTCTCAGCTTTGTATGTTGCAAAGCCAGCAGGCCCTGATCACATGACCTCAGGGACCTGCTGGGGTTGCACGATGATGCCCATCCCTGCAGCGCTTTAAAAGGCAAAACCAGAATCCTATCGTGGACTCTCCAGATGATGGGGAGCCAGTGCAGCAGATTTAACTGCGGTGTGACATTTGAATACGAAGGAGAATTAGTCAGAACAATTGTACTTGTAAGGTTCTTACCTTTGCTTCCTCTGGCAGTTTGCTATAGTTTAGATTTAGTTAACTGTGTCAAACTGTTTTGTTTCCCTTTAATTTTTTTTTATCACTTTAAGTGTTGCTTTTAGTCTTTTTATAATATGGGGATATTAGTGAGGGGCAGACTGGGGTTTTAAATCAGGGAAACACTCCAGACAGCACATTGTGGAGGCAGTTAACTCAGCCTCAGAAAAAAGGGAATGAGCTCCATGTGGGAGGCTTCCTCCCTCTGTGTAATTCAGGTGAGGTGATTACCTTCTTCTGCTGTATCTCCTCCTCAGCCAGCACCGTGTCGTGCCCTTTGTGCTCGTCGGTCAGACACAGGGAGCAGATGCAGCGCTTGTCGGTCCGGCAGTAGACCTCGAGCAGCTTGTCATGTCGCGGACAAATGGTCTCCTGGAGCCGCTTGGAGGCAGCCACCAGCTTGTGTTTTTTGAAGGCTGAGGACTCGTAGTGAGGCCGGACGTGATCATCGCAGTACGACGCCAGACAAACCAGGCAGGAGCTGACCGCTTTGCTCTTCAACCCGATGCAGACGTCACACTCCACGTCGCCGGCTTCGGCAAAAGTTCGGCCAGCTGTCGGTGCCGCGGCGTCCTGGAGTGTCGTGTTCTTAAATATCTCCACCACGTCGGCCAGAATGGTGTTCCTGGCGAGCAGCGGCCTCGGGTTGAAGTTCTGTCGGCACTGCGGACAGACATAAACCCCGAGGTAGTCGTCCTGGTCCCAGTAGTTCTGGATGCAGCCCGAGCAGTAGCTGTGTCCGCACGGTATAGTAACCGGGTCCTTCAGCACGTCCAGACAGATGGAGCAGTTGAACTGGTCCTTGTCCAGGAGCACCCCGGCTTGAGCCATCATAGAAAACACCAAAGTACAGCTAGAAAGTGACAAATAGCTACTGCTTTGTTTACAGGAAGAGAATGAGGGGGCGTGACCACCGAGGGCTTTAACAGGACTACTTCCAGTTTCTGTATCGACGGTCGGCAAACGACGAATGGGTGCTTTGCTGCCACCAACTGGCACGGAGCGGGAGTGAGGCGAACATAAATAAGGTTTATCGTACTGCAGACATTCTGGCTTGATGTTCAGAAATGGTAAAAACCAAATATTTCATTCGATTTTGCAAACTGTGTTGTAACGTTATTTTGGTTATTCTCTTAAACGAATTTAAATTATATATAAAGTCTTTAAAATTACTTCGAGAAAACAAACCATAAAAAAAATATAACATTCCAAAGCATCTACCCACTGAAATCGTTATCTAAGATAAATCACGTCTCCTATTATAGTTGTTGTTTTTTTCCCCCGTCTTTCTCTCTCTCTTCGCATATGTGGCATTTAATTTGTAATCTGTCTAGATGTCTATATTCGCTGTCTATATAACGGGGAAGTAAGGCTACTTAAATTGAATTCTAATAACTTTTTACATGTACTCCCTACATTTTTAAACAAATATCTGTACTTTCGACACAGACGTGTTACTTTTGGTTAAACTGTATCATTTATAGCGTTTATACTCGGGACTTAGCACACTATGGGAATAACTGCACGCAGTCTGCGTGTTTACTGATGTTTGTTGAGCTTTGTCAAGGTTGCATTGGAGTGAGCTTCTGAGCATACGCGAGGTTTTCTTAATGCGATATGATACGGGACTTTGTAAAGAGACAGTTTGGCTTGTTGAATTCTGTATCAATTAAAAAAATATCTAATAAGTATATAATAAAAATATATCATACACAACAAGATATAGAAAAAAGAAGAAAAGGGTTAAACAGTTCCAAGTTCCAAAAAATCTGATTTTTTTTGGGCTATTTAAGGAAGGAAGGCAGCTGTTGTACCTGCTGGTTTTAGCCTTTGCTCAGTGAGTAAAATGGGTCGTTCCAGACATTGCATCGAGGGAGAAAAAACTTTGATCAGAAAGTTGATTGGATAGAGGAAAACTTAAAAAGAAGTGCAGAAAATAATTGGCTGCTCAGCTAAAAAGATCTCAAATGCTTTGAAATGGGAAAGAAAACCCGAAACACGTGGTAGAAAAAGGAATACTACCATCCGCCTAGATCATAGAATAACAATAATGGCAAAGAAGCATCCAGTGATGAGCTCCAGAGAAATAAAAAAAGATCTCCATTTACTTGTGAGAACTTCAGTAATCAGAAGATGCTTATGTGAAGCCAAACTATTAGGAAGAAACCTTCATAAAGCACCACTGCTGAAAAAAACACATGTATTGAAAAGGTGACAGTTTGCCAAAGAACACATTGACTGGCCTAAAGAGAAGTGGTGCGATATTCTGTGGACAGATGAGAGTAAGATTGTTCTTATTGGGCGTAAAGGCCACTGAATACAAGCCACAGTACACTTTGAAGAAAGTAAAACATGGAGGTGCAAGCATAATAGTTTGGGGCTGTTTCTCATACTTTGGAGTGGGGCCCATTTATCACATAACAGGCACCATGGACCAGTTTCAGTACCTAAAAATACTGGAAGAGCTCGTGTTGCCTTATGCTGACCCTTAAAATGGGTGTTTCAGCAGGAAAACACCCCAAACACACCAGCAAGCGGGCAATATCCTGGTTCCAGACAAAAACAGATTGATATCATGAAGTGGCCAGCCCAATCCCCAGACCTCAATCCGATTGAGAATTAGTGGTGTGACCTCAAAAATTCTGTTCTTAAAGCAAAACCCAAGAATGCAGAAGATCTGTGGAATGTGGTCCAGTCAGCGTGGAGGCAAGTCTAAAATGTTAGTTGTAGATCAGTATATACGGATATACAACTTAATATTAGTTCAGTGCCTAAAGGAAAAAGCCAAATCCTCATTTCATTTTCATTTTATACTATAAAAATTCCAGTTTGTGAATGAAAATGAAGACACTGCTATTTTTGTGAATGATCTAATATTCTTTTTCTTCATTTTCAGTAAAGAAAAGAAAAGAAAACAATGTTCATGTTTTTATCTGGGATTCCAGTGCCTTTGTATATATGGAAATACATGCTATTATCATCTCCAAAAATGTTAGCGCACTTATGCAAATATGTGATGTCTTGATGAATCGAGCAGATATTTGAAGTTTACACAGCACCATTCTCGCATGAAAATATCTTATAAGTTTATTTTGTGCCCCAGAAAGAGTAATATTTCAAACTCTGCCACTCTGTGTTCCTCCGCCACTGCCTCGTTTGAATTTTGGACGAAATGGATTCTGGGATATTGCATTTCGTCATTTCGAACGGCTTGGAGACCAGAACAGCCAATCAGATGTTTTTGCATCCAAGTCTGTGATTGGCTGGTTTTGTGGCACAACTTTTTTTTTTTTTAAACTTTATTTGTGGCACAACTATAACGGTGTAGAGAAAGAGTTGAGCGCGCACGGGCAGAAATGTTGAGCGTGAGCAACACATTTTGAGCAAGCGCAAATGCAAAAACTGAGCGAGAAGGGCTGCTATTGTGTGTGTGTGTGACCTCAGGAGGAGGAATTTGACTTTTGCACGCAGGAATGAATTTTGTTCACTCAAATTCAGCTTTTCGTCGCTCAAAATAAATTTCTCCTCAAAATACAACACTTGCACCTGCAAACTTGTTTTTACGTGCGCTCAGAATAGTGGCACAAAAATAACGCCATACAAATGCGCTAAACGTCACAAATCTCTAAAAACTCCCTCTCTCTCTTTTTCTACTCTCTCGCTCTCTCTAGCCATCACTCCTAAAACTTCACCCTCTTCCTAAACAACCAAATGTCATGTCGCCATATCATTTTTCGATTGGTCGACATGGTGCATTTTTCCACCAACACGAATCATAAGCAGAGTGCTTGCTAGCGCTGTCCTTAGACAGTAAACGTGGCAAAACTATTCAGGAAAAAACGCCGCGTATATATTGTTTATCATGACTCTGGTTTTACGTGGCCTATCAACACAATTTAAAAACTGGTATATATATTACTCGTTACTGAAAAAAGTAACGCCGTTACTTGTATGGGGTAACGCCATTACAAGTAACCGTTACCAATTCCCCTAATTCCGCCGTTACCCCTAATTCCCATCACTGGTCTACATATACATCATTTCGAATGTGGGCTGTGCTGTTTTAGGACAGTGACATGTCTGACACTAACCATGTACCAGTGCCTGAGAACACTGGTGTGGAGGGGGAGATTGCATTCAGACTTCTGAGTTTGAATGCAAAGCAAATGTGTTGTTTAAACTAGAGACAGCTCTTGTGACTGAACAATAAATACTGTTCTGGGAACGAATTAGATTTTACAGTGACAATGAATCTTCCATCGTTTGTTGCATGTTTAAAATCTCAGTTTCCCTGTACACTTGACACAGCTGTCAATGCCCATGATATTGAGATGTTCTTTGTAGATGTGCCTGTATTGTTGACTGCTTTGAAATTTACATTGAAAACCTGAAAGCAAGGTCAGAAACATATTCTAATTACAAACATTGCTATACAATGAAATGAAAAGAGTTGAGTGTGGAAGAAATGGCAACAATGTGAAGGTGATTGTGTATTTCTGACATTATTTTTGTCTTTTCTGGAGTATAATGAAACCCACATTTTGGAAATTACACCTGTGCCTGTACATCCTTGGGCTCTTGGTCACTGATGGGGGGACTTTTCTAAATGGATTAAAATGTCACAATTGTTGGCACTTTCACGTTGAAGGATTTTGAATGGATATCATTACTTTGACGATCACATTTTTAATCTGGACTCGTTATCTACAAATAGTAGTAGTAGTAACTAAAACTGTAAAAAGCACATTTTCCTGTAAAAACAAGATTAATTTGGTGATGGAAAAATTAAATGCATAAAGCTACAGCATCTAAACATATAACTATAAAAGCCCTGTACTTATGGTTTTTGAAAGTTGCAAATGCTGCTTTTCTAGCTCTGAACAACAATGGAAAAACTCAAAGTCAGAAATTTTAGATTTACATGCCAAACGTTAACTGTTAAATGATCACCTAAAGGCTGTTTAAGATAAATTAAGTACATTAGCTGTAAAAATGTCCCGTGAAGTTCTACAAACCAAACTGCATGTGTACTTTGCTCACAAAGACAAAAACAGTGACCCAAACAGTTTCCAGAGCATTTTTAATTGAAAAAAAATGCACTTACATGTTAACAAACACAATAAATAAATTTTGATACATTTCAATCAATCATAAATAGTTGGAACTTAAACAGAGAATGTATAACTTCAAACTAAAAAGAATCTGGTGATCAGTGCATCAACAACATAAATAAAACAGATTAGACATCTTTAAAAATAAAATTGGATCTCCTTCACACAGAACAGTACATTACTTTGGTCACAAAGGAAAAACTCCGATGCGTTAACGAGAACATCTTTCAAATGACCCCCTCAGTGGACTCAAACATCACTCAGACATTCATTGGTAATTGTGCGTTGCAGGTTTTGAAAAGTTGCCAGCAACCTCATGTTTGCGCATTACACCCGTCAATCGAAAATATAAGCACGCTCTCATAAAATGACACGCAGGCCTGATTGAGGGGCTGTCCTTTTAAAAGCAGGTATTTTAATTCTTCATTGCACCGATATATTCATCCCTCATAAGAATTTTTGTTTTCTCCCTTAGGTTAATAATAACTTTGTGCAAAATACTGATAGGGAAATTAAAACAATCGTCAGCACATGTTCATTATATCCATTCAAGTATTTCATTGCACCCATGTCTTTTTTTTGGTGAAAAGTTATAATGCGTTCTAAACTACTAGAAACAGGCACAAAAATATTCTGGTTGTTTCAAAACATGCATTGACGTCAGTGGAAGATTACATTTTGTTCTACATGCTTATCTGAGGTTAGAGGATTTTGCTGAATGAGAATGAAGATGTGTAATGCTGGTCTACTTACAGTCAACTACTGAATAAGCTGCAAGGGTAAAGCTACAAACGCCATTGTGATCCATTTACATACAGAGCATTTGAAACCTTACAGTTCAAGTTTTCATGTTCAGCTCCCCTCGGGTCAAAGAACTTCACGTCTTACAAAAATACACAGCAGGTAGGATTTATTCAAAACAGAGATACTTCTGGAAGTCAACTAAAACACTCTACAATGTTTAAGTGTTTGTGTGCATGTATATGTGCGTGCAATGCTATATATGATATGAAATGTGTCGACACTCATGATACGCAGCGTCATGGTGTGGCTTCACTTGTTCTTTCCCTCTAGTCCACTCTCTGCTCTCAGGGCTTGGCTGCTGGCCGCAATGAAGTTCATCCAGTGTTTGAGGTCCTCCGGAAACTCTGGGCACTCGATCTATAAGCGGACAAAGTGTTAGATGAATAAAATTGATTAATCAGCCAATAATACTCATAGTTTTGTGATACTAAAATGTGATGATTTTGTGGATTCTACTCCTGAACAGAAGCACTTTGAGGATGACGCCACCACTTCCCTTACCTTCTTTTTGCAGATAAATTCAATGATGGTTTCGGGGCTGCAGTGCACCACATTCTGCCTACAGAGCATGATCGCAGAGACGAAGCCATCTTTCTTGGATACAAAACGCTGCTCCAAGTAAAAGGCTTTCTCGTCCCAGCCCAAAACTTTGGTCCGAATCTCAAAAGCCTCACGGAAGACCAAGGAGCGGCGGTACCGGATGGTAGACGCCCCTACCACCAATTTCGCCCCCAGTTTGCGTGAGGCCATGAACAGTCCGTTTCTCATGTAATGGTGAAAGCGTGCAAAGTCACACTCCCTCAGATACCGAGAGTTGTTCATGTGGCCCAAGTAGTCCAAATCATGTGGAAGGACCATGCCTTCGATGCTCTGCTCGGCTAAAATGTCCCGTATCCTGGGCTGGAACCATGCCTGGATGAACACCTGGGCCCCTCGCAGGAAGTACCAAACATCCAGGCTGCAGAAGAGCAGGAGGAGGGCACCCAACGCCAACAGCAACATCTCTCTGGAGAAATAGTTCAAATATTAGCATCAAAAATGAAAACCTTAGTCTTTAGAAAAGAACGTGTTTATTTGCAATGTTACAGTCATTATCTTTTATCTTCTTTTTTTAAATTAAAAAAAATAAGCATTTTTTTTAAAGAGTCTAAATTGATGATTGCCTTCAGGATTAAAATAAATGCATCTTTGACCTCATCAATGACAGTGCAGATGTGGGGGGGGGAAGAGATCAGTGTTCCCCTCCTTACACTGACTTGAAATTAACCTGGCTAAAAATACAGAAGCAGCATATTTTCACAAGCAATCGATTCAACCTTGAGGGGATTGTAAAGCTAACGCTTCTCCTTTAAAATGAACGGCCTGCAGATTGCTGTCAAAGCCAAATCTGTTAGCTTAGCCGCTAGCTGCCAGCAGCCGGTGCCCTCGGAATTAAAGCGAGCACAGCCTCCTCGCACAGCCGCCACACTTCAGTTCACCATATCAGACATTAAGCGTCAACCATACAGACGGCAGAAGTATCTTTTAATGCCCGTGAAACTCACTGCGCGTCCTGAAGAAAGTGCTATCATGGAAAGCGGTGCAACTTGAAGAAACCGGTAGAATCAATGAACATAATTTCCGGGTGTATGACGACAAGAAGCCTTATTGGTTGACCTGTCGGCATGGTTACACGAAAACGTTTTCGCGTTTTCCAGGGATTGGCGATGCCACAGTTACACGTGATTTAGTTACTTATTTGTTTTATATCTTAATTTGTTCATTTGAACCTTGGTTAACACAGAGACGGTATGTAAGGTCGTTCCGTGCGCCCTTTCATTCACCAGAAGTTACTCTTTACTTTGTATAAGACAAAATAGTGCTTTTTAAACATAGCACTGCCAATAAATAAAAACATATTAATAATAATAAAACTATTTTATTATATTTTATGGTACGAGAGTTAGTTTTTTTTTTTTTAATGTTCTAATTAGTTTCCGCTCCTAGACAGCTTTCTCCTTTCAGTTGAATTTGCATCTTATTAATATAATATGAAGGGTATTTGTCAGGTAGATTTCAGAGATTCAGAATAGTAATTACAACACAGCACTTTGTGGAGGAATTTGACTCATAAGGCCATTCCAAGTCTCAACAAATGTATGTATCAAATCCTCAAAAGGCAAGACTATAGAAATATTTCTTTTAGTTTAGTTTGTTTTGTCAGTAGACAACAACATCTCAATTACTATGTTTTGAAATTATTTTTATTGCAGTGAATATTTTTCTTCACTCATAGTTTGTAGCTTTGCTTCTTTGTTGGGACACTTTTTATTGTAAGGTAAAAATCCTACAATAATTCAGAGAAAACCTAACAATCAGATGACTTCCTATGAGCAAGCACTTGGTGACAGTGGGAAGGAAAAACCACCAACAGAACCAGGCTCAGTGAGGGGCAGCCATCTGCTGTTACCAGTTGGAGAGAGGGGATGGACAGGACAAAAAGGGATAGGCTGTAAAAGTGTAAAATACGTAAGGCTTATGGCCAATAATGATACTTAGTCTACACGTGGCACCTTAGTTACAGAGTAACAATGTACTGGATTGACTTTATCTACTTTTATGAATAGTGTAGATAGTGTATTCTTTTCCGGGTACTTTTTCCCCCACTGTTACAAACCTCTGAACCAATTCTAGTTTACAGTGGACATAAAAAGTGTACACAGCCCTGTTAAAATGCCAGGTTTTTGTGACATTCAATGGTATTAACTCAAAATTTGCTTCAACAAAGTATTAGGTTTTCTCCATGGGTTGTCTCAGAGTACTCAGATTTCCTCCCACAGTCCAAAGACATGCAGTTGTGGTGGTTAACTGGTGATTCTAAATGGCTCATAGGTTTAAAAGGTTGTCTGACTCTTGGCGTTAACTCTGCGACAGACTGGCGACCTGTCCAGGGTGTACCGCACCTCTTGCCCTATGGTAGATAGGCTCCAGCCCCCTGAAGTGGGGGTGAACTGACGGAAGAATTGTACAGGTTTCAGGTGACATGAAAAGTGAGAAGAGTTTTGGATTGATTTATTGTGGTCTTATTTTTTACATCAAGAAAAACTGGTATTGAATCTGTTCTCACTTGTAACCGCCAGTCAGCCGTGTGCATGAGAAGTGTTTGTGACATGCTTTATGACTCAGTGTCCAGGCAGCATTCATGACACAGTCGTTCTGACTGAATTTTCAGCTTACTTTTTAAGTTTTGCATGAAATCTGTGGATGTTACAAAGGCTGATGTGTCCTGGCGGTTCTGGTCATGCAAACATGTAAACTGTGTGATCATCCCATCACTCAAGCATGATGTCATTCCCTGCTACACCTGTTCACACTGCAACACACACACTCTCATATAAAGTAGTTTAATCTCTTCCCATTTGGTTATAGTAAAAACTTCAAACCAATTTCCTGAATTCGTTTTATTGCTGTCACACCACATCATAACACACCTTATAAAACTGTATTACTTATATTTTATTATTATTATTTTTACCATAACTGTCAACCTCTCAGAATAATGTAGTGTGCTGTTATCAAGTGTTTCATATCTGCAAATGTTGGAATTTAAATAAAGCTTGTTGTACAAAGTGCAGGCACAAGTGTGTTTAAGTGAAGAGATTCTGAATAGGAGAAGACTTTCCTCCTGGGCTTGTAAACAGGCTGACTCACAAGACGCCACTTTTAATATCTGCCCATGAAAGGTTTTATTTGTTCTTCTCCTCCAGGCCGATCTCAGCCCTGAGGGCCTGGCTGCTGGCAGAGATGAAGTTGACCCAGTGCTGAAGATCCTCTGGAAACTCAGGGCACTCCACCTGCAGCGTGCAAAACACAAGCTCAATGTTATTCAGCGGGACAGCGTGTGTAACTCATGCATCTGTGTGGTTTCCTCCCTTACCTTTCTTTTGCACAGGTGCTGCAGAATCTTGTCCGGGCTGCTGCGTATGACACTCTGCTTGCAGTACATCACGGCACACACCAAGCCATCTTTTGTCGACACGAATCTCTGCTCAAGGAAAAAGGCTTTGTCGTCCCAAGTGACGATGCGACTGCGCAGCTCATAACCCTCTCCGATACACAGAGCCCTGCGATAACGAATGGTTGTGGCCCCCACAACCATTGAAGCCTTGAGGGTCCGCACAGCCTTAAACACTCCGTTACGCATGTAGAGAGAGAAGCGAGCAAAGTCACATTCCCGGAGGTACCGAGCATTGTTCATGTGGCACATGTCGATGTCATGGGGAGTGACCCGGCCTGTTAGGACCTGCTCCGCAGTGATGTCCCAGACTGGAGGCTGAAACCAGGCCCGCAGGATGACCGCTGCGGCCCGCAGGAAGTACCACACATCCACAATGCAGAAGAGAGCCAGCAAGATGGCGAGCACCCACAGCACCCACCACATCTCTCTAGGGAAAAGACATTAATATTTATTAGTATTAATATTGTCATTAAGTGAGATGTATAAAAAGACAAGTCAGCCTAACAAATAATGAGCATAACCGAAGACAGACAGTGTTTCCCCTATTCAACAGACAGACATTTTAGTCCAAAAACAGAAATGAAAATAAATAAAATATTTAGGGTCAAACACGGGCTCAGTGTGTGTTCACCGTTTAACACCCAGCTGGTCCAGCAGGGTGCTACTATGGTCTGACTTCCATAGTAATGAAAAGGGTAAGTAGTAGCCAGGTACTGCTAATCAAATGTGCTTAATCAGTAAGTGAGAGCACCCCTGTAAAACCAGGGGATTTTTGCTGGTTTGGAGCATTCAGGTGTGTGTTAAAAAAAACAACAACAGTTTTTCTTGGGCAGGATCTGGCAGCAAATTCACCTAAAGGTGAGACCATGCAGAAATCAGAGAAACTGCAAACCCCCCCCAAAAAAGAAAAAAAAAGTCATGGGGTGTATTTAGGTTTTTAACATAATTAAAAGAAAGTATTACTACTAGTAAGTAAGTAGATGACAGAATTAGCCTGTTATCTTTGTAGGTATTGACTTGTAATATGCATGAATTTATTAGCTGGGCATGTACTGCAGCTGATTACTTGAGGTGGATCCTCGTTTTCCCCTTTTAGCACATATAAGACAGCATCAGTAGCCCGACCCACAGTGACTTATGCTTAGAGTAAACGCTTACATGTTTCACACTTATTTACAAATTCCTAAAATGAAGACTATTATTTCTCACTTGTTTTTTATTTCATGAAACACAAGTGAATATTTTGCCTCTTCTCCCTGCAGCATGCTGTTGTGATTTAATCAGTTTAATCCAGTGTTTGTGTGTCCACACCTTTCTGGAGGCACTTCTTCCATTATTGTGAAGGGCAAATGGGGAATCTCTACAGATCCGCTGTGATGTACTCCATTTTCAAAACGAGTTTCTACTTTCGCAACACTTGTGCACTGATTTAACAAATCGTTAGGATAAACCGGTGCTGCAGGAAAGACAGGCTGCCTCTGCAAAAGCCGCACGTCTTAAGTGCACATGCAGCTCAGAGAAAATGAAAAGACTGATACTTTTATTTAGATTTTAACGTAATTTAGTTATCCTTGATTCTCAGTGCTACCTATATGACTACCAAAGTTAAGGTTTGTGTGATATTTTATTACGGCATCCACTAACTTTTATTTCATTTAGATTAAACTACGGTTACGACCAACGTTCAGGGTGGGCTAAGTAAAAACACCGGTTTGTGCGGGCATTAAGTGCATTTTTAGTAAAAACAAGTTAAAGACAGTGGGAAAAGACGAATAACCGTCAACGTGTTTACGCTTTACAATAGGTAAAGTGCTCACCTGCTGTCCGCTTCGTCCTGTTCAGACTCAAATCTGTCGAGTCGACACCGCTCAGAGCGCTGGGCACAAGTAAAGCAAAAAGCGATAAACGCGGATAATACTCTTCCGGTGATGGTCTTCAAAATAAAAGCATGTTTACAATATTGCGTTAGAAATTCAACCCGAAAGGACGTAAGCAGGCTTAAAACCAAACAGCTTAATTTGTAATGACATAATGTTTTAAAATGACCTATAACTGTACAATGATGTTAAGTGCTCAATGTTTTTCCAACCTCGTTGACATTTAATTTGAAGGCTTCAGTGATTCACTTCGTGCCATTTAGACGTGATGTAAGAGGAAATGGCGGCGGTGATTGGTTATTTATTAACCTATTACACTTGACAGAAGTCCGCAAACAGCAAACATGGTGGTAGAAGAAACTTCATAAGAAGCTTTTTAAAACCTTTATGTTATTGCACATTTAGCAAATCTTTAAAATAAATTTAAAAAAATGCAGCTTTATGTCAGAGACCATTGGAATTTTATTTTAATTTTAATATTTTTAAAACTCAGACCCATTGTTCCAGTGAAAGAAACTCCTCATGCTTCTGCATACCGAGATATTTTGGAGATTTGGGGATTTTCCCCTTCCTGTTCCAAGACATGGTTAACCAAGTTTGGTGTGGTAGAACTTGATTGGCCTGCAGAGAGTAATGACCTCAACCCAAGAATACCCCTGACTTCCTCATGGAGATGGTTCCTCTCATGCTTTCTTTAAATCCACAAAGATACAGTGCAACTCCTTCATACCTTCTATATAGTGCTCTGTCAACACCCTAAGAATCTAGTCTGAATTTGGAACATGAGTAAGAATAAAAGAATGAGCTAGAAATACCAGAAAATCTTCCATCACTCATTTTTATACTTTATTATATATTCGCAACCACAATAATTGCAATGAACTCTTATTAATCACTTCAAAAACAGAAGATAATCAAGAAATTTGGTCAAATAATGAACAGCATAATCAACTGTGAACTGAACATGTTTTTATATTAGCGGCTATGCAGCTGAAATTCCTACGATATTTGACTTTCCCATACAGGAAGGCTGGTTTGTCTCTTGTAGAAGAAGTTCTATAAAAGTATGCAATGAACAGTGAATAAAAACTGTATTAAGTGCTCAGAGTCCTTTATAAACAAATTTTCAGAAATGGATAGAAAAACCGACCTGAGACTTCACTAACTTGGTAACTTGTTTAGAACTTGTGTGATAGAAACGCCACACCACCAACAAGCTGAGAGAAAAAGAAAAAAAGAAGAAAAAAAGAAACCCCTATAAAAATCTAGCTAATCTTCAGCCAGTCTGTTCCCTCCCACATTCACTGAATTTGGCGAGCTCGATGATCCATCACCATTTTCTTCATGTCCCTGTCCGCCATCATGTCACTCGCATCAAGCTCGTTTCCTGGGCCAGCCATCGGATCATACCGGTGTCTGGAAGAGAGAGAGGAGTTTCACAACCCTAGAACATAATCTGCCTGATCATTTAGTGAAAAGCCAAAAGCAAGTTAACATTGCTAATAAAACAGACTGTGAGGCAACTTTTGGAACTTTATGAGGACTTTTAACCCCTGAACTCACTGTTTGAGGTGTTCCTCAATGGCTTTCCTTTCATACACGGTGCCATATACTGTTTTCACAGGATCAACAAACATCTTCTTGGTTAAAGGACAAATCAGATGTTGTGGTAGAAACTCTGGCACAGGATCAACCAGTTTCTTTAGAAAGGAAAATAAGTCAAAGTAATGTGATCACAAAAAAAATCTTTTACATAAAACAGAAAAATCCCATAAATACTTTGTTCACTCACTCACCTCCTCCATGCTATCCATTGACTTTCCAGCATGTTCTCCCGTGTGCTTTCTGGCTTCTCGTTCATACGTCTCGCGGCTCGTCAGGAATTCCTCAGCTAAAATGCTTCCAGGAAAAGGTTAATATGCAAATGTAAGTATTCATGTCTGGGGTCTGAAATAGCATCTGAAGAAAGTGAGCTCTACAAGAATCACAGAACAATTCAGCAGACTGTTTATCAGTTTAGAGAGACATTTCCCTCACAGAGATCATCTAAAACTCACACCTCGGTCTGAACACCAGCTCATCATCCATATCATTAACTTGTATCAAATACTCAAACATCTTGTAGATGCAAATATAACTAGCTGATCATACTGAAACAGTTCTGAATGCAAAAAGGGGTCAAATCTGGTCCTAGCAACGTGTAACTAATAAAGTGGCTGTTGAGTGCATATAGTAATGAAGTTGTGCATGTCTCACCTGTCCAGTGGGTCATCAGGCTCAGGGATGATGAGGAGTCCATACACAGCATCAAATATGTCCCTCATGGTGACGTGGGCATTGTAGCTGCGATCAAATATGTTGTGGCAGATGCGGCCAACACTGTTGACATTGCAGTGGTACACCTACCGCTGTGTTAAGATAAATGCTCGCTATGAGAAACACATATGCAATAACCACTTTTATATTAACCTAACAACTGGAAACCATTTTAATATGAACACTGTAAATGTCTAAACAGCTTTTGTTTGTATTTTGTCAGGATACACGTGTGACAAAGCGAACGAGAGGAGGCTTCACTGGGTATTCAGGACCAAACTGGCAGTACAGCTCAAACACTCCTTTCTCATATGGTGTGTCAGGAGGTCCTTGCATGAGAATCCTCCAGAACGCTGAAAATCAGAAAACAATCAAACATTGTTGCTATTCACTACAGGTCCCAGAAAGTGTTGCTATGCAGCTCTCAACAGTACAATGACTGCAAACACAAATCCCTAATAAGTAATCAACATGCTGCATTCATTTTTTTTTCATTTAATTGTTTGATTAGCATTCAAATCTCCCAATGAATACAGAATAAAGATCTACCACAAAGCAAGAATTCATCAGCTGCATCACAATGAAAACACTGATTTTATGGGTCTATCAGGCAGCCCAGATCAAATAAAATACACAGAGCAATACAAACACAGGTCAGGGGAGAGACCACATCACTTACTTAAGTCTGACTCTGATGGATAGACTCTAAAGAAAGGATGAGGGTCACAATGCAGGCACTTGAGCTCCTCCACGATACGTTTGTCCTTCTCCATGAAACGACCATCCTTTGCCTCCCGAATCTTCTTTTTCAGAGCACTGTTTTGAATTGAATGCATTTTATATAATGTTTCATAAGGAATGCATGTAATAAAAAAGGACCACAAAAAGTCAAAATTATCGCTATTCATATGGGACAAGACTAAGGAGGCATTGAGTCTTAATCAACAAAATATTTTAGACTGTCGTGAAACTTATACAAGTACGTGCTAAATGACATGCTTTTTGTCAGGAAGCCTATACACATTTTTAAAAATAAAAACCCAGCTTCCATGGCGCCTGATGCACTACCTGTCCTGTTGGGCGGTGCTTCAACTGGGTGTCAGAACCTTGTAAAAATAAGATTTCGCAGTAATGTGCCAACTACAGTGGGAAAAAAAAGTAGTTGCATGAAAACTGACATTTACTGATGTCTTAAGTGGAAGCAGACTACTTTTTCTCTTGAGGTATGACTATAAGTCGAATCTCTTCATATTTTGGACAGTTGAACAAAACTATATTGGACAGATTAGACCAGCGTTTCCCAACCTTTTGGAGCCACGGAACATATTTCACATCAGAAAAATCACGCGGCACACCACCAAACAAAAATGTCACAAAAAGCATATTGATACATTTTCCCCGGGCACCAGGTATAGCGGAATTGGCTCGGTTTGTCCCCAGTATACCTTTTTGGTTTCTTCTGACCACTACTCATGCTAAGCCCTTCATCTGGGTCAGAATTTTCCCCAGGACCCAGGTCAGACTGACCACTTTTTCTTATCAAATATTCATCTATTGCTATTCGTGCTGCGTCATCTCACAGCATGACTATTATGCAAGTTCTTCTTCGCCTTCTTCTGTTTTACTGGCAGTTGGTGACCCATTTAAATAGAGGAGGTATATGGTATATGTACTGCCTTCAAGTGGGAAAGAACGTAATTGTTCTGCCCGTTACTCTCGCTTAAAGTCAGGTGGAACCAGACGATCTCCCACAGCACACCGTATCATTTCTAACGACACACCTATGTGCCGTAGGCACAGTGTTTGGGAAACACTGGATTAGATAAACCATGCAAGCAGAGTAAATTGTTTCATTAACAGCTCAAGAAACTCATTTTCTTTGATCAGGTGTGTTCTTAGCTTCTACAGGATGGATGTTTCTGTCACTCACCTTTCTGTCACCGTCACTTTGCTGTTTATCTGGCTTGGCAAGGATGTCTCTGGATATTCATCATAGCCCCGAGTAGTAAACATGCTTTTAAGTATTCCCTATATAACATGAAAAAAATATAATAACCATATGACGGCCATGTATGAAGTTAAAGAGTGATCAGATTTCCTTTTGAAACAGACTATAAACAGACCTCAGTGATGGAAGAAGGGTCAAGTTTTTTCTTGGGCTTCCTCTGTTCCAGAGACAGAACTGTCTCGATCTCAAAGAGTTTCAGACCATCTTTGACTGTTTGTGGTTTGAAACAGCAGCCACCTGTAAACGGGTTTGAAATATTTAAAAAAGGAATTATTAAAATTTAAGTCACTGTTTGGCCCTTTTTGGCATCAAATGTTTGGTTTTTTTTTAAAACTTTATTATGTTTAGATAAGCCAGAGTTTAGGACTACACTGTTAATACAGATACATATAAATACAGAAAATAATGACAAATACCAGAAATACTGCAGAGACTAAGCTAATGTCTCATGCTCAGTTAACTGATTATAGAACTAAAGCACAGAAAGAAAAAAAAATCCTGAAAGCAGTTGAGATGAAATCAGAAAGGTCCAATAAAATGGGCCAAAAGTTGATTCCATGCGTGCCCATTTACAGGTTTGCTTCCTGCGATTCCAGTTCTAAACAGCTGCAGGTTCCCATTAACAATTTCGCATTTACCTAAATTCACACAGAGAGTACACACCAGCTTCTATGTGCAACTGACACTACTTTTTGTTGATGATCATTTTGTGTCCAGCTATTAAGCAGATGCCAAATAGCAAACAATTCATTACGTCCAAGCCTCCAGATGGCGCACCGGTTAAAAAATGCATCCAAGAGCATGGCCTTCCTTTTTTTTTTTTTGCATAGGGGGTTGTGCATGGCAGAGTTGAGTTCTAGTGTGATGTTTTTAGGTGTGTGAGAAAAAAGCTTTTGTACAAACCAGTTGAACTGTTTACAATCAGTGAGACTCCTCTTCCAACAGATTGCAGCTTTTAGATTAATTTAAACATGGGATATTTTTTTTTACTTTTAAGGGCAGAGAATTGTGCATTATTTTATACATACATATAGTTTTACCTGTTGCATTGCTGATTCCATGGAGCATGTTGTTTTCCACATTTCCAAGAAGGATTGAATCCACAGTGACGTTTGATTTCAGCAGCTTGGCTGTCACAGCAACTGGGTCCATAAAGGACCTATGGCAAGATGAAAACAGTCAGCTGCTGCCCCAGAAAAACATAATTGATGGGTGATCAAAGGCAACTTAAGCAGAAAGGGAAACTTACCCAGAATCATTGCCATCAGTGAGGCACAGGACGCGGAGTCTACAATCTGGGAAGCTCGCCTTGATCTTTTCCAGCTCTGAAGCTCCACGTCGTAGCGCGTCGTACAGCAGAGTACATCCGCTCGCCTCAAGGTTACGTGTGTGGAACTAAAAAACAAAAAGAACCCCAAAAAGGCGACAAGGAAAAAAATTTATATTAGCGCCACCGAACAAGTTGTTCATTTACAGCATGTTTATTTATTTACTGGAAAATGGGAAGAAAAAAGCTGCCAGGCTGACCCAAGTTAAATATTTATTTTTTAGCTTTATTCTATCAAAACTTCGAGCTACTGATCAGGTATCTCAAAACTCAGTTATTCTGAGTATGTCAAAATTTCCTCACACATAATACCACCTCACAATTTTTAAATATAGAGGGCAATAAAATTCTTCTTGAGTGGAGGTAACAAGCTTCCAGAGGAAAGCCTTCCATCCTCACAATGTTTTGCAATCACCTTGAACTTCTCCAGATTTTCTGTGAATGTGTGGAGCATTTTCACCATGGAGTCAAACTTTACAAGACCAATGACGTGATGGAAATCATACGCCATGCTCCTCGTGGCAAAGTTGTCAAAGAGCTCTTTGACAGCATGGATTTTCTTTATTTCTGCATTTTCGTAGCACTCCTCTTCCATCGAGGAGCTTGTATCGATCAGTACCTAAAGTAATAAAGTCAGGAAGAGGAAATGTTTAGCAAATGTTTTGATTCGATTCCTTTACAACTAAAATTTCCCCAGATCTCACCAGTATTGCCTCATTTGGAGTTCTGGTTGTAACAAATGACTGGTCGTCTCTGTGGTCACCAGTGCTGTATTTAAAAAACAAACAAACACCATCTTTATAGCTTTACACAGTTAAGACGAGACAAGCATCACATACTCTGTGAATTTCCTGTTATCATGCTTTTTATTTGTTCTTGTTTCTAATGTCTCTGTAAAGCACTTTGAATCACCTTGTTGTTGAATTGTGCTATACAAATAAACTTGCCTTGCCTTGCCTTATCGGGTGGGTAGATTGTGCCTTTAATGCAGATCAAGATGCACAATTCAGTTCAATTTAATTTTATTATATAGCGCCAAATCACAACAACAGTAGCTTTTAGGCATTTTATCTTGTGAGATAAAGAAAAAAAGGATCAGACAAGCCACTATGAGCAAGCACTTGGTGACAGTGGGAAGGAAAGAAACAGGAAGAAACTTCCAGCAGAAACCAGGTTCAGGGAGGGGCAGTAATCTGCTGTGACTGGCTGGGGGAGGGGAGGAAGACAGGCTAAAAGACAAGCTGGAAGAGCCAAAAATTAATAATGACTGATAATTAAATGCAAAATGGTGTATAAACAGTGTGAAAACAGGTAAGTGAAGAAGAAACTCTCAGTTCATCATAGAAGACTCCAGCAGCCTGCATGTATTAAAGCATATACAGTGGGGCAAAAAAGTATTTAGCCAGCCACCGATTGTGCAAGTTCCGCCACCTAAAATGATGACAGAGGTCAGTAATTTGCACCAGAGGTACACTTCAACTGTGAGAGACAGAATGTGAAAAAAAAATCCATGAAACCACATGGTAGGATTTGTAAAGAATTTATTCGTAAATCAGGGTGGAAAATAAGTATTTGGTCAATAACAAAAATACAACTCAATACTTTGTAACATAACCTTTGTTGGCAATAACAGAGGTCAAACGTTTACTATAGGTCTTTACCAGGTTTGCACACACAGTAGCTGGTATTTTGGCCCATTCCTCCATGCAGATCTTCTCGAGAGCAGTGATGTTTTGGGGCTGTCGCCGAGCAACATGGACTTTCAACTCCCGCCACAGATTTTCTATGGGGTTGAGGTCTGGAGACTGGCTAGGCCACTCCAGGACTTTCAAATGCTTCTTACGGAGCCACTCCTTTGTTGCCCGGGCAGTGTGTTTTGGATCATTGTCATGTTGGAAGACCCAGCCTCGTTTCATCTTCAAAGTTCTCACTGATGGAAGGAGGTTTTGGCTCAAAATCTCACGATACATGGCCCCATTCATTCTGTCCTTAACACGGATCAGTCGTCCTGTCCCCTTGGCAGAAAAACAGCCCCATAGCATGATGTTTCCACCCCCATGCTTCACAGTAGGTATGGTGTTCTTGGGATGCAACTCAGTATTCTTCTTCCTCCAAACACGACGAGTTGAGTTTATACCAAAAAGTTCTACTTTGGTTTCATCTGACCACATGACATTCTCCCAATCCTCTGCTGTATCATCCATGTGCTCTCTGGCAAACTTCAGACGGGCCTGGACATGCACTGGCTTCAGCAGCGGAACACGTCTGGCACTGCGGGATTTGATTCCCTGCCGTTGTAGTGTGTTACTGATGGTGACCTTTGTTACTTTGGTCCCAGCTCTCTGCAGGTCATTCACCAGGTCCCCCCGTGTGGTTCTGGGATCTTTGCTCACCGTTCTCATGATCATTTTGACCCCACGGGATGAGATCTTGCGTGGAGCCCCAGATCGAGGGAGATTATCAGTGGTCTTGTATGTCTTCCATTTTCTGATGATTGCTCCCACAGTTGATTTTTTCACACCAAGCTGCTTGCCTATTGTAGATTCACTCTTCCCAGTCTGGTGCAGGTCTACAATACTTTTCCTGGTGTCCTTCGAAAGCTCTTTGGTCTTGGCCATGGCGGAGTTTGGAGTCTGACTGTTTGAGGCTGTGGACAGGTGTCTTTTATACAGATGATGAGTTCAAACAGGTGCCATTCATACAGGTAACGAGTGGGGGACAGAAAAGCTTCTTACAGAAGACGTTACAGGTCTGTGAGAGCCAGAGATTTTCCTTGTTTGAGGTGACCAAATACTTATTTTCCACCCTGATTTACGAATAAATTCTTTACAAATCCTACCATGTGAATTCATGGATTTGTTTTTCACATTCTGTCTCTCACAGTTGAAGTGTACCTCTGGTGCAAATTACTGACCTCTGTCATCATTTTAAGTGGGGGAACTTGCACAATCGGTGGCTGACTAAATCTTTTTTGCCCCACTGTATTATGTGCCAGAATGAGTCTGCCTTTCATTAGTTCACTCCATTTTGTTTTGGTTTAGGTACTCACTTGGCTGCTAGCAAGTTTAAATCCATCGTTTTTACTTTTCCATCCAGACAATTGTGCACTTCGATCATATCAGTTGCTCTTTTGTTTTTATGCAAATAAATGCCCAGATTATCTGACAGAGAAATATGAAAATGAAGCAAACATTAAGTATAACACCTCCCAACACACATGATAAAAACTTGATGTCAGAGGTCAAAGGCAAAGTAGGGGAACTGGTGGAAATTCCTTGTCCACTTAATTTAAAGTGACTAACAGTTCTACTGTAACAGGAGCAACAGTAGAGACAATCTAAGCAAAGGTGGAACATACCCCTCAATTTAGACTTAGACTGCTGCAAAATGAACACATCTGTGGACTAAAACCTGACAAGCCAGTGGCATCTGCTGTATGATACAAGTGTTTGTAAGGTATAAAAGTGATGTTTCACTGAAAGATGTGAATATTTAGACTGGAAAAAGATGGAATACCTTCACTAAGTAGAACAAGGCAGCTCTGATAATGTCCCAGGTCCTTCAGATGTAGAGGTGGGGTCACATTAAGGCGAGGGAAAGATTTCAAACGTTCCACCATGCTGCCAAAAGTCCACTGAATATTCACCTGAAAGCTGTTTCATTCAATGAATTAGTAAAAAAAAATCTTGAAAACAAGTCATTATTCAACCTGTTTATATTGTCTTTGAGACAATCCTAGACACCAGATTAATATGTGTAATTAATATATAATAATTAATAATAAAGACTAACTAACTCAAAACTATGTTTTAACTCAGACTGCTTGCATAGGATATTCAAGCATTGGGCAGTGTAGACTAGACACCGTCAAGTTAAAATACATCACTGCGCCTTGGGCCTTGAGTTACTCTTAATTTCTTTGTATTTTGCTTGAAAAATGGGAGATGGGTGCAGGGATTTATTAAAATGTGCAAATTTAGATGGAAACAAAGTACATTACAGGGCTGTGCCATATATTGTCAGAGATAATAATGGCATAAATTTGTGTGTTATATAAAAGTGTCAAATCGCAATATCTTTTTGTATTGCAGTACCATATGTTTATGCCTGTCTGACAGCATGTCAGCCTTCGATGACAATTTACCACCTAAAAAGGGAGACATTTAAACAAATTCCAAAGAAGCACAATACTTTGCAAAACTGATCCTGCTATAGGTGGAAACAACTAATTTCAACACTTGAGCCAGGCACATACCAAGAATGGTACAACACGCCAATAGTGTTGTTTTTCTATCCAGTTTGCCTTTATTGCATTTGCAGTGTGTTTGGGATCATTTTTTTTAAAAACATGATTAAGGTCAGTGCTAAGTGGCTTGAAAAAACAAAGCAATTCTTCTGAAAATGATCCTGGCTCCTTGGGCGCAAATATAAAGAAATGAGTGGTGGGTCAAGACTTGTGGACAATACTGTATTACTAAAAACAATCATGAATGAATAATCAAGAATTCATGAGAAATTGAATGGCATTCATTAAAAACCACCTGCAGAGCAAGCATATACTTTAAACCTAACTAAGTCAATAATTTTTACTGTTCAGCTGTGCATAGGTGTATCTTAATTTGTTATCTATACCAACAGAAAGTAAAGGAAATCTGCTCAAGTTGTGTTGAAAGAAATAACTCAGTCACACATACTTCTGACCAGATGTCTTGTCGTGGTGACTCCACAGAGGATACGCTCGGACAAATCGAGGAATGCTGAGCAGGATTTTCTCAATGTCAGTGGCTCTCTGTAGTGAGAATTCTTGTAAAGGCTCTTCGGTGCAATTTGGAATTTTCTCTCCATCTAAACAAAATAAAAAGAAGCCAGAAACACATAATTCACCACCATAATGCAATTTATTAAAAATTTCAACCAACTAACGTTTTACATCTGGTGATGCAGCAATGCTTGTGCACAAGAGTTCATTTTAAAATAATTAACAGTTTTATACATTTTTATTTTAATACATAACTATCACTGCACCAGGCTGAAGAAGGTGCTACCTTTAATGGCTCTCTCATTATGGATGCTTTATACTGTCAAATCCGGTTATTTTTATTTTATTTATTTTATTTGAATATGCAAAGTAATTAATAAACTAGTATTGCAGCAAAAATGACATAAAATATTAAAACTATATTCATTTAGACACATTAAAACCCTTAAACTTTATAGTTTAAACTCTTTCAGTGCTATTTGTACCTTTGATTTTCTGAAGGACGTACGCCCTTTCAAAGACATCTGGTACTCCAGGTACTCTGACAGGTTCGCAGAAATGGTCACCATCTTTGGACACGAGAGAGATGGGAGCATAGACTTCATGGTTTGATGCTTGTTTCTGTCAAAACAGAGCCAGGCACGATACATTTAAACTACAGAGATAATATCTATACAAAATACTGGGGAAGACCAGCTTCTGTTCAAAAATAAACTCAGTATACCTCAATTTTTGAAAGGAGATGTGCCCAGCAGTACAATGAATTTTCAAAGACATCTTGGTCCTCTATGATTTTTTTCCCTCGCTGTGTTGCTTGCTGGGGCAATAACTCCCTGAAGAGCATGTATAAGCCCTCAACAACTGCAATCTGCAAGAAATCAGTCAGTATACAACAAAATTTTCATGCAAAATAAGCAGCGAGTAAATTACAGTTATATACTGTACAAACGATGAGCCTTTTACGTGCTTCCTGCATGAGACACACATACATGGAAACAGGCATGTCATATCTCTACATTCATGAATACTGTGACACTTCAGATGGTTTGATTCACAAGTTACCATCATGACAATATCATTTTAATTAAATAAATGAAATAAAATTACAGTACACTCAAAATGATGCATGTTTTACAGCCTAAATCACCACATAGCAGGTGCGAGGTGGCGTGCAAAAAGCTGCTGTGTTAAAATCAGTGGACAAAACATGCAAAAAGTCACATAAAAGTCTGATACCAGATTTGTTGGAGGATTATGAGGCCAGTGGTCCAAAGACTTAAAACTGCAGCAGCATGTCAGCTGTCCTCTATTTATGAAGAAGATAGTCTAAAACTGTAACAAGTCTTACACCACCTCACACTTTTTACCTTCTGGTTCCTGGTCATCTTCTCATTCCTGCAGAGTAACTGATGCAAACTTTGGGTGAGGGGGTTACATCCCGTCAATTTTCGTATGTAAGCTATCAGTTTGTTCCGGATTATTTCAGAAAGGTCTTTCTACAAGTAAATACACAGAAATATTAGAATTTGGGTTAATCAGAAAAATTAAACACAATCTAAACTAAATTTACCACATTTCAGTTTAATTTGTGAACACAGGTCAACAAAGTGCACAATAAAGAACCCACAGTGTTTATTTCTCCAGGGTTAATACTGGACAAATGGGCTGCTGAAGACAAAGCTATATTTCAACTGATGAAAAAAATTTCAATAAGGAGGTTCATTGATTCACAGTAGCCATGGCATCTTTTTTTTTTTTTTAATAAATTCACCATACAGTCTAGTTATAATAGCTGCTCTGTGATTTTGGCTATTTTTTCCAAGTACAGAGGTCACAAAGACAAAACTATAACCAGAATGAAAATAGACTGATTCCTTCTTTGCTTTTTGAGAACCAATTGAACACTTCAATCGTAATGTGATTGAACAGGTTGCCTGGTGGCAAACAACATGCCTCCAAACAGTTGTAGCTTGACTACAGTCACTCTCAACCAGACTGGCGAAGGTTTGCAAATAACTGCTAAGCAATGACAGACTGCCAACATGTTGCAATCAATCTGAGTGTGTCTGCACCCATAAAAGAAACTCATCTGCAATGCCTCTCTCTAAAATAGGGAACTCTACTTAACAAGGTGGCAACTGGTTGTATTCTGATGATATTCTTACGTAAATGCAATGTAAAGAGTGAATATGTGGTTCTACTGCTAAATCGCTGTCCCGCATCAACCTCGTCATTATTTGTGGAAGAATTTCTGAGGTTCACCAATGCCTGGATTGAATGTAAGGACTTTATGTGAATTTCTGTGTGCAATCATCTGTTATGTAGTCTTTCAGCTATCCGTTTCAAAAACACAGAATATCACCAGGCTTGAAGACAGGCTAGGCATGAATAAATAAAGTTCATGTTCATAGGATAGCAAGACAATGGGACGATATGGGACAGTGTTAAATATAAAACAGCTTACCGCAACAGCATAAAGAGAAGACAGGAACACACTGATTCCTTTCTGGCTTTGTTGGACTGAAGGCACGACATCATTGATGTAGAAAGTTTTATCAAGGGGAGTCTCTTCAGTAAACGAGGACAGAGCGAAGGCAATAGTCGACCCTTCAGAGATTCCACACTTTTGAAGTGTATCACCACCCAAATTATTACCTCTATATAAAACAGGGACACCAGAGAACAGAAGAACTCCATCAATGCTAAGACTTTAAGCATGTGAATGTGGGGGTGGCGATGGGTGACAAGTAACAAAAATACTGGTGGCTACCAATGCTACCCTTAGTTTTCTAGTAAATGAGTGGATGGAATGTGATGAATGTGAAAAGCCTAGGTGACTTGCTTCTTCCAGTTAAGAGAAACCTTGACCTCTGACCTTGAGGTTAAGGTCTTTTAGTAGATCTAAATATGGTATGACTTTCAATATCCTGTGTTGCTTTGTTCTGGAGTGATTGTATTCACAAACCAGGTTGTCCCTGCTCGGAGCAGAGTGATGACAACACTTTTTCAGCCTTTTACGTCTGATGGGTAAAAAAAAAACACTTTTTTGTGAGGCAGTTTACCTGGGATGGAGGACATGTGCTGGTATTCCACTTGCATTTGACAGGATCACTTTTAGAGTTGCGATTGTGTCAGTTTCCAAATTCACCATAATCTCAAAGTTTCCCTTAACAGGTAAAGTAAAATATGTTAAAGGTACAGAATTAATTTCAATTATAACTTTATATACATGTTAAAAATGAAGGCTGACATTTACAACAATAAACTATACATTAATAAAAATAATCGATTCACTTTATTTCTGCCATTTTATTCTTCCCTCCTCAACAGAAAGACTGTTTATCAAGTGAAGGTATATTTTTCCCTCATTTTTAAAATGGGGCTTAGAGAAACTCAGATACTACTTAAAACCACTGTGTCTAAGCAAAATAACAGATTTCAGAAATCATTACAGGTCATTTGTTCCACCGTAAAGATATAATATGAAAATTGACTGGCCAGTTTCATTTGCTAGCAGTTGCCAATATCCTCAATTGAGCAGCATACTGCTTTTAAGACGCACCTTGAGCATGATGTGGCATCGAATGACATCTGTTCCAGAGGTCTTGCCAGACTCTTGTCTTAGCATTTTTGGAGCCTCTGTCAAGTTTTCCCTCGGAGTAAAAATAGCATAAATTACAGCTCCATTTTCAATGTGTCTTTCTTTCAAAGACCCTGGAAAAGAACATAATAAATAGAATAACTGTGCCAGATCCACAGTTAACAAAAAATAATTAAAAAATAAAACAAAAAATTAAAACAATAATTAATTAAAAAAACATTTTTAAAGTGTCCCATCTACATGTATGAAAGTATATTCATTTCCTATGACCAAAATCATTTTAGAAACTGCTAGCGCTTTCCAGCAGTCTGAAAACTATTCATCAAGTTTGTAAATGAACTCTCCCATGGTATCATGTGATTATAAGTCTTACCCTAAAACCTGCTTGTATTTGGATAATAGACAAGATTTATTTCCTACTAATCCTGTTTCAATGATACATTAAAGCCTATATTTTTCTAGCAGATTTCTTACCTATTAACAGATGGAACTACAGAGTGAAAACGTAACTTACAGGCAACAAATTCAAAATGTAATGGTGTCATAATTCATCAAGTTTTCAGAGGGACCTTTAAAGTAACCTACAGAGGTTTCGGAAAAGCTGACTTTATGCAGATGAGGATAAGGGAGGAAGCTAAATGGCTGACGCCATTGTCAATGACCTTCAGTTGTCCCATGCCAACCATCAAACTAAAACCGACGGCCCAAGTTTCTTGGCAACACTGCAGGTGATATCTTCCGTCTTTTGGAAAATTGCTTTGGCAATCGGAGGGAGAAAATATCAGGAGGATATGTAAAAAGGATCAGAAGAAGTTCCTCAGAAAACTGTCACCTGAAGTGGCAAAAGAATACAGAGATGCATTTTGAAATACTGCATCCAGGGCATGCAGCACCACCAAAGAGCAGCCGAGTCTCCTGTTTGAAGTTGGATTGCAAGAACTACCAGTGGTTATGATGCTCCTTGAGGTAACAGCTAATGCTGGGCAAAAAATTGTGACTTTAATTGACCTGGCTTTTGACACCAACTATACAACCCACAGGGTTGCAAGTAGTATTAACCTAAGAAGTGAAGAGATCACTTTGGTTGTCCATGGAATTAGGGGAATGAAAACTCGTGTGACAATAAGCTGGGATCTTTTAAAGATCTGAATCAGAACCCCTAGAAGAATCCACAGGCCACACCAATTGGTCTGTTGTGGACTAGGCAGCAAATATGTTAAACCGAAGAAGGCGCAAATGCTCTTTCCAGATATACCACTCAAACTTGTGAGATCATTTCTACGGATGGAGAGGCAATTATCTGAGAAGCCTGAAACACCAAACCCGCTGACATGGCGAGAGCTGCTCAGCCAAGTGTCAGGGTTGTATTACCCACTCGGATTGGTAACTCCTGCTAAGCAAAAAAGAGCAATCTTAGTACTATTAGAATTTATTTTTTAACTTTAAGGTTATATCCCTCATAAATAGCATCACACATTTGCTGCACATAGTTGTGTATTGTAGAGTAGTTTTGGAAGCAGTCTGTAACACTCTGATACTAACAGACACAAGACAAGACCCCTTTTCAGTAATGTGACCTGGGGGTTGTGATTCCTACAAGACAACAGGGCCATAAATCTGGTGTTATGGAATGAACTCTTCCCCCCTTCTTTGACACTACAGGCCTGACTGGAGGACAAGAGATGGTTGCCATTGTAATGGGAGTGTTCCCTCAAAAAGGTGCAGAAGAAGAAATGTGGACCGATATCAGAGCTAGGGCCACCCTCAACTGATTCTACCAATCATGTTAACATTCTGTTTCTGTGACTAGAAATAAAGGTGTTTGCTGCCTAGGCAGTGTTGGGGAGTAACGAAATACACATACCGGCGTTACGTATTTAAAATAAAAAATATAAGTAATTTTATTCTGTTACAGTTACCATTTAAAAAGGTGATATTCAGAATACAGTTACTTTGTTGAAATAAATGGATTACACGGTGCTCCTTTCCTGTTTCATATGTTTGGCTATGCCCTCTCTATTTTTGGTAATTCCACAAAGGTGGAAACCCAAACAAAACTGCCTGGGTCTCAATCTCTTGGCCCATGTCACCTCTACTTACGGCCCGCATAATGACGTGAAGAAATATTTTTGAAAATTATAATTCAAAATATATTTTTTTATATGAAGACAATACGCAGAGTGTTACAGGTATAGCCCTAAAGAATGTAGCTTCATGGGTAGTGTATTCCATGCTGCAGGGAAAATGGACTGCCATACCCGTTATGCTTCTGTGATCGCGAGGGAGGAAGAAAAAGGAGAGTCGAAAAGTATGAGTTGTCACCGACCACAAACAGGAGATGGAAGCATGTAAAAATAATAATATAACACTGCAGCCAAAAAGAGTGCCTGATGAGCTCAGTTGTAAGTAAGCTATTATGACTCGACTGTACACTGTGTTCATGTTTTCCTCCAAAACAATAAGTTTCGCTGGAGCAGCCTTTCAACACCTCTGTCTGTCTCTCACTAGTAAAGCTAGCTTTCGGCTATGAGCCCGACACAGAACTTGACATATTAGCCAGAGGTCCCTTTACCTCGGTTCGGAGTGGCGGACCTATTTTCTATACAAGATCGCTGCAAAAAGTGCAGCCTTACCTAATGTCCACCCTACTGTTACTCATTTTATATTAAGATTTAAAAATCTAGTTGGTATGGCGAGTAACCTTCAGTAATAGTAATAAATCACACAGAAAGAGTGCATTCATGTAGTTCATAGGTGTCAAACTCTGGCCCGCGGGCCAAATTTGGCCCGCAGCCTAATTACATTTGGCCCGCGAAGCCATACCAAATTACTATTAGAGCTGGCCTACTGGTATTATACAGCTAATATATATATTGTTTAGTATTAAGCTTTGCTTGTTCAATATTCAGTTTTTCAGCAAAACTTGTTTGAGTCCATAAGAAAAGATTCATTCTTATATCTAGAGGAAGATTTTTTTCCAATAACTATTAATGTTAGCCTGCGACTTTGTTCCAGTTTTGAATTTTGGCCCACTGTGTATTTGAGTTTGACACCCCTGATGTGGTTGAATGATAATATATTAAGTAATCCAAAGTATTCAGAATACGTTACGCTCATTGAGTAACTTAACAGAATACATTACAAAATGCATTTTGGGGCATGTATTCTGTAATCAGACAAAAGGACAAGAAATAAAACAAAGTCAGATTAAGACCCTAAGAAAACAAGGAGGCTGGCTGCAGAATCAGTGACCTTGTAGAACTCTTGTAGATGTCAAGCAGTTTAGTGTCCTAGGTTGATTGGTCAAATCAGTTGTAGGACTTGGGGAGCAGCAAAAAGGTTTCTTGAGAAAAGTCAAGCTACTAACAGCCCAAAATGGGTGGCAGTCCTGTTGACAGGAGTCATTTCAATGAGGGAACGAAAGGATACCCTAAGAGAGATTTTCCTTGCAGCACAGGCACCACGGTCTTCTCAAGCACTACTACAGATAGACTAGTAGTATACAGAGACACGGGCTCTGGGTCCTTGGGAACTCAGAACAAATTGGTCTTGGAGAAGAGTGCATCAAAAAATGGAACACAGCAGATGTGGAAAGTTAATCCTGCTGTTTACCCACATAGGAATAGTGTTGCAGAAGCTGCTACGCGCATTGTGAAGAGAGCACTCCAGAATCTTGGAAGGGAGTTAGTTATGATGGGTTCCAGACAGCTCTTCATGTGGCAGCCAACATTGTAAATGAGCGCCTAATTGATGCCAGAGTGCAGAGTCGGGAAAACTGCATTCATTACATTACACCCAACCCTCTTTTGCTTGGGCGAGCAACTCAAAGTGAAGACTTCAAAATGTTTTACTTTTCCAGGTACCCCTATAAGAGACTCCAGGCAATTCAGGCAGAAGTGAACAGGTTTTTGGAGGTCCTGGAGTCAACCTGCTGGTCCAAATTTATTTGTAAGGAGCAGTGTTGGTCAAGTTACTTGAAAAAAGTAATCAGTAACTAATTACTGATTACTTCCCCCAAAAAGTAATCCCGTTACTTTTTATGATTACTTATTTTCAAAAGTAATTAATTACTTAGTTACTTTTTAAAAACACGATTTACAACCTGAATAGGTGATAAAGCGATAGATCTTTCAGCCCAATTCTACTTTTTCTACATAATCCATCATACAAAATGGAATCAAATGGAAAAGTCCCTTTTTAAAACTTGTTTTATTAGTTTTAATCTTTTAACTTTATGCATCAAGCAAAAATTTAATTATATGCAACATTCTCTGACTGGAAGAAGTTTGTTTAACATTTAAACCTATTTTCTGCACATTCCACCACATAAAATAATTGTTTACACTCACTCTTTCAAATAGATGCAAGTAAAACACAGCAGAAAATAAATAAAGTCAAAGACTAGCGGTCCTGTTGCTCTATTTTCACCTGTAAAGCAGGAGCAGGGTAGGCGGAGGTTTACCCTGGTGCAGGTGTGCCGCAGCGGTCAGTGGAAGAATCCACGAGTTTCTCTGTGAATTTCCCATTACGTCGTTGCGCACTCGGTGCTTGCTTGGAAGTTTAGGGGTTTTTTTTCGCTGTAAAAAGAAGTTTTCTTCCCACGCACAACGGACGCTAATGTTTTTGTCACTTTTTATGGAATCAAACTTAAAGTAAGGTCAGTACTTCCACGCTTTAAACGCTGCATGCTCATACTCTCTCCCGCACTCGATATATTATCCATTGTTGATCTGCACACAGCTGTTGTCACTAACGTTGCACTTGCTTACCTCACTGTCATGAGACATTCTCGCAAAAAAAAATCACGGTTTTAGTAACGCAGCGTTCCTACGGGAAAGTAACGGTAATCTAATTACCGTTTTTGCAATAGTAATCCCTTACTTTATTTGTTACTTGAAAAAAGTCATCGGATTACAGTAACGCCCATCTCTGGTAAGGAGCAAGTGGCACACTGCACATAGAAATGTCACTGGTGGAGATATTGTCTGGCTGAGCTAGCTAAGCTAAAAGACTGTTTAAAAAATTGCTAAAGAATCGCAGCTACCACTAGCTTAAGTAGCATTATCATTGTATCGCAGGTCGACTGCCCATTTATAAGCAGGGAGAGAGAGGAACAGAGAGAGAGAGAGGAGCATTGTTTAGTTTTAGTCTCTGTTTGTAAGACTATTGATGTGTGCGGACAGTAATGAACATTTTACCTGTACTTAATGAAGGAAATGTTTTATATGTTGTTGTGTGATAACAAACATGGTATTGTATCTTTTGGGGTTTCAATTTAAAGGTTTTTCACCTATAGGTGATCTGCGTGGTAATTGAGTGAAATCAAGTTAAACACCTGGAATAGATGCATCAATCCATTTCACGTGAGAAAAGTGCACAAATTAAGATGACTTGACAAATATAGTTAAGTATTTTTGGACAGACACATTTTAACCTAGGACCTGGCGTCCACATATGTGGACATCACATTTTGGGTTATTTAGACCAAAATACAAAATTTTGCTCTACAAGGGCCTGATATCCACTTACGGGGACATTATACTGCTACTGTCCTATTGAAATTTTAAACGAATATCCTTATATGTGGCTCTCATTTTTCTTAGAAACAAAAATCAGGTAAAAAAAAAATTTTCTGGTAATTCTTTGTTTTTACATTCATCAGGTCCCAATCAGTCCAAATATCAAAGAGAAATTAAAAATGCATGCCGTGGAAGGGTTCAGGTCTTAGGAGGTTAAAGCACTTGAAAATAAAGTATGTATAAAAGTGACTACAATTCCTTAAAAGTTACTGGAGTATTTTTGTTCAATCCCTTGAGTCCCAGATGAAAGTCTTATTAGACCTATTACTCATATTAATCTTCTAAATGTAACTAACATTGCTTTGGTACACAATAAAATAGTTTTTAAAAAGGTCAGTGTCCAAAACCTAAATAGACCTAACTGTATAGAATCATTCACTCCTCCATTGCTGACTCACATGTGTTGAAGAAGGGATCGTCTGTCAAGGGCATCCCATCTACTGTGTAGAGACAAACTCCTTTGGTGTTTCCAACATTTTCAAGGTGACAGATTCTCAGCATTATGTCTTCAATTGTGTTTTGTGCCGGATCCATATCTGTAGCATTGTAATTTTAAACATTTCACCTCCATGTCCATATATAAATTACTTTAATCATCCCAAAGGGGGCATTTAGGATAAGAGCCTTTAAAAGATGTGTTCCTGTTACCTGAAATAACCTTTGATTTAAGACATTTGGGGTATGTGTACTGAAGACTGAACGACTTCACTGACTTTTGTACCGGTCTGCCAGTTAGGATTTGGCGTTCTGGAGTGCTCAGTCTTTGAATGAAGTCTTTCATGATTGCAAAACGATTCTTTTCCACATGACTTAAACCTGTAAAAGAGACAAAATAAATTCAGCTTTCAGAGAAAGTAATCTGAAATACTGCAAAAAGCTAGACCCTGATACACAGATTTGAAATTCTCTATATTTGCACAGCTTTTTGTTGCTAACATGTTTGTAATGAGAGAGCTATTCTAAAGTCCTAGCTTGTCTTTGGCATATCAAGCATTCTTACCAATGCTGTTTAAATCTTCTTCCATCACACTGTCCAGGAAATCTCTTTCATCTTTAACACCCATCTGAACAAACTGGTTGTAGTATGATTCCAGTCTGTGCTGCTCAAGTAGGTTGAATATTGCACCCATCTAAACGTAGACCAGGAGATTATATTTGTCAACACTCAAATACCAAAATCAGAGAACTTATGATATTTAATTTTATTTACATTGCTCTCCTTGTCTGAAACTAATGACAATACATGAACTCAATGAGATGTAAAATACAAAATACTATTTATTTGGTTATTCAGTTAAATTTAAATGGCCATTTATCTTTTCAATTTATTCTAGTAACTTGAAGCAAATTTATTCTTTTTTTTCAGAGGAGCACACTTTCACATTTGTGTAAACTATTCTTCAGCTGGTCATTTGGCAACATGTCTTCATAGACTCACACCTCTGTCTTCATTAAAATTGTCTATAAACATATGCCTATTGATAGGAGAGGCCAGACGTCTGAGTCATGATATCCAGCTGCATACACAAAGAGGCATGTTGACTAACTGAATGCGTGGGACTTTCTTTTGCAGCTGAATGCGCTACAGCTAACTACAATATTATCTTCAACTATTTCAGAAATATGTTGAAGTGCATTACACAGTAATTGTGAGTAATTCTTGGATTTAACAAAAGAGATGGAAATCTTACCTTAACACAACTCCAAAGATCACGAAGAACAGCTGTTCAGTCCTAGTTGTAGTTGGAGGAGTGGACTGTGAAACTGAAACCTAAGGAAACAAAACCAAGGGGGTTGGATGTCTCTAGGTATTTGGTCAGCAGTGAAAGGAATAATATTTGAGTGTTTATCTACCTATACAGAGAATTACAGAATAGGGAGGGAATTAGAGGCATTTAGAAATTTCCTGTATGCCGAAAAATACAGTATGCCACATGTTGGGTTGTTTTAATTGAATATTATTATTATTACTACTACTTAGCTGCAATACCAAGGCTTGTAATTCTTTGGAGTGTACAATTTATAGTTTTTATATTTTTAAGTCCTAAAAATCCCCCCAAATCGCATTCAAGTGAATGGGTAGAATGTTGACGTGTTGTGGAGAACCTAATTTTCTATGTGGGAAAAGCAGAAAAATCCATCTGAAATTTTTTTTTTTTTTTTTTTTACTTTAGCCTTACTTAATTTCAAACAAGCTCTTTCTTAAAAGCAAGAGATGTACACTTTTCGATCTGGAGTCATTTCAGTAAGTGGAGTGCCATCTAACTACAAAATATACAGTTAGGTCTGTAATAATTTGGACAGACAATTCTTTCTGTACATTACTACAATGAATTTTAAATAAAACAACTCAGATGAAGTTGATTCAATTCAATGGGTTGAACAAAAAAGATTGCATAAAAATGTGATAAACTAGAGCATTTTTAACGCAATTCATTCATTTAAAGGGCTCAAAAGTAATTGGACAAATTAAATAAGTGAAAATGTTATTTTCTAATACTTGGTTGAAAACCCTTTGCTGAAAATGGCAGTCTGAAATCTTGAACTCATGGCCATCACCAAATTGTGGGTTTCCCATGCTCTGCCAGGCCTTTACTGCAGCAGCTTTCAGTTGGTGTTTGTTTATGGGGCTTTCTGTCTGAAGTTTGGTCTTCAACAAGTGAAACGCATGCCAATTGGGTTAAGATCAGGTGACTGACTTGGCGATTCAAGAATATTCTACGCCTTTGCTTTAATGAACTTTTTTTTCTTAGATGTTTTAACGAAGTACAATCTAGCCTTTCTATTCTTGAAGCTTATGAGAGGCTTGCACCTTGCAGTGAACCTTACTTTTATGCAGTCTTCTCTTTATGGTAGACTTGGGTAGTGATACGCCTACCTCCTGGAAAGTATTGCTTACTTGGCTGGCTGTTGTGTATTGGTTTCTCATGGAAATGATTCTGCGATAATCAACCACTGTTGTCTTCTGTGGACGTTCAGGTCTTTTGCATTGCTGAGTTCACCAGTGCTTTCTTTCTTTGTCACAATGAACCAAACTACATTATGCCACTCCTAATATTGTAGCAATTTCTCAGATGTTTTTTTTTTCTGTTTTCGCAGCTTGGAGAGCTCCTTTGACTGCATGTTGTTTTTTCACAGCAGAATCTTCAAAATGCAACCACCGAACTCAAATCAACTCCAGGCCTTTTATCTGCCTAATTAATAGTGACATAGTGAAGGAATTTCTCACGCCTGACAATGAAATAGCCTTTGTCCAATTACTTTTGGTCACTTGTAAAAGTGGGCGGCACATGATAAGGAATTGAAACTCCTAAACCTTTCACTCAATTTGAACATGGATACCCTCAAATGAAAGCTGAGAGCCAACACATTATGCCCATTATATAACTTTAATTTGAATATGTTTCACATAAAAAAACAACAACCCAAAACTCATGTCAGTGTCCAAATCTATATAGACCTACCTGTAGTTCCCTCATATTTTTATCAAGGACTTTTCATCAAGGAAGCAGAAACGACCTTTTTACATCAGTATATCGTGACCACATTTTCAAAATCAGGGAACACACAAACATTGGGTATGTAGAGTAACTTCTTGGGATACTGAGGGATTTTAAACTAGATGAATATGATTTAAGGTTTTGAGCTTATAAATTATTTTGCAAGAGGAGTGCTTAGCCCCTTACAGAGACATATATGGCAGTTGGTCACAGCCAGAGTTCTCAAGGGGTAAGGATCGTGTCATCTCCACTCACTCCAGTGGACCAATTTTGTCATGGTCCTGGGCCATGTTGGCCCAGTGTTCTTGGTTTTCTTGTATGTTTGTATTTTGTTCCTTATTTAGGCCATGTTTTCTGAGTTGCCCTGTTGTGTTGTTCCCTAAGTGTTTTCCCTTCATGGCTTTTACCCCCTGTGTGCCCCTCTGTGTATTTATGAGCCCTCGTCTCCCTTTGTGGTGGTTTCATGTTTCTCCAGCCCGTTATGTCTGTGTTTTCCCCATGCTCTCTCTCCTCCTGTCTGAACCTCTGTGCACTTCCTGTTTACTTTGTGACTCTCACGCCTGTACATGTCATGTTCAGTTCACCCCGCCCTGTCTCGTTATGATTATCAGTGTCACCTGTGTTCCCCGTGTGTTCCCCT
>NW_005187522.1:1169318-1219720 GCF_000239375.1 Pundamilia nyererei
GTGGGCTGGTTCCAGTCATTATGCAAATGTACTGTTTATAAGATTGGGGAAACCATCAGTCAGCTGAGACTCGTTTCTCCCGTGTCTGCCTTTGGGTTTGTTTCATAAATACACCGGCATTCCCCACCGTGAAGGATGCATGTTCAAATGGTAAAATGTTTAAAAAAACAAGACTGTATGTTTTCAGCACACATAAATCCAATTACCTTAACATGCTAACGGATTATCCACCAATCAATTAAAAGATTTTGGGCATGTTAATTGATGTCAGATTAGAAAACATGATAGTTATTTCATCCAACTTGATCAAATCAGGGAAAGTATCAAAATTCGACTTATTCCAAGTCAAAGCGAGTGAATCTATATGGCTAAATTTGTGGACTTGCTGACTGTTACCATTTGCATTATGTTATAGCTCAGCTGATGGTAGAAGCAAAGGAAAGGTGTAGCACCCAAATGGGAATGAGAACAAATGGTAAGTTTAAAATATGCAGCCAGCTCTAAATAAATAATTATATGCGGCTAAATATGGAATTGTACTTAATACATGTTAAACTAAATACAATAATATTACAATTTTAAATAACTGTATTATACATCGTAGCACACTACTTCTTCTAATACAGCATTACTATATACTAATTACATAAAATCATATGATGGGACTTGTCACACTTTGTTTGCAATCAAAAGGTAATTAAGTTTAAGTTTTAATTAAGTTTTATGATTTAAGATGGGTAATAAAAAGAACATGTCTCAACTCCTGATACCTTTACTTGTCAAACAGGTGGATTACTTTAAAACATGCCTGGTGACACATAATGCACAGTAATATGTGCTTTAATAAAACCTGAAACTGACTTCTCCACATGCAGGGCAGAGAAATATCTTCCTCTGTCATGCAAAAATTAGGCAATATATTTGTTTTGAATTTTAATATTTCACATTTAAACTATTAAGGAGGCATTTCCTTCCTAAAATACACACAAACAAACACACACACACACACACACACACACACAAAATGTAAGCCTAGCGTATTTTTAAATAAAAGGTTACATTTGAACCCTAGCCCCGCACCAGGCAAAGCAACAGTACAGTAACCACAATCCCAGCACAAGTTTTGCAAAAATTGCATAGAATATAATGTCAAAGTTACTTTACAATTACCAAAACTAAAAGTGAAAGTCGTGGCTCCTCTTTAAGTTTCAAATGACTGACCTCAGTATTTCTCCTGTCTGACAGGTAAAAAATAAATTCTTGCGATGCTGAACACTTTCTGTACACAAATGTGTTGTAACGTTTGTGTAGACTCCCAAGCACCAGAAGTTCTTCTTTCACCAGCGGTTTATTGGTGTGTAACAGGACAGCTAATGCCGGATTTTTCTTTCCAGCTCCGTCAACACTCGCCCTCTCAGCACACACGCCCAAACACGTCCCTTAAAGGAACAGTAACAGTGCGACAGAAATAATGAAGCTTTGGTTACGCACGTCAGAGAATGCAGTTACATGTCACTGCTGGTTAACTGATGACTCACCTGAAATTGATGGCTCTTATTGGTGGATTTAAATTTCCTCTCTAAGATTACAAAATAAAAAGGTCCTGGCAAAGGCTATGAGATAACACAAATGCCCCTTAAAAAAGGGGCAAATTTTAAGCCCAACCCTGCTAAGCAACAGCACAGTAGCCACAATCTCACCACAATTTTTTCAGAAGTTCACATTTGCATATTAGTTGCATAAAAGTTACTTTACCAAATCAAAAATGAAAGAAACCAAAAATGAAAGTCATGGCTCCTCTTCAAAAAGTTCCAGATGACTGACCTCAGTGTTTGCCCAGTAAAGGCCCTTCCTATTTTGGTTCTCTAAGTAGTCTTCTGATAAGTCTTCACCATGTTTTATAGATGGCTTTTGACTGTTCTGACTACTTCCTGAGCTGCTCTATAATTATTGACGTTTTGAAACAAAAATTTCAAATCAGGATTCATCACTCCATAAGATCTATTGCCACTGAGTTTTGGTCCAGTTCGTGTGTAAATTGGCATATAGCAGATTTTCCTTGCCGTTCCTTCCTTAAGAATGGGTTTTTGGGAGCCATTCTTAAGGAACCCCGGACCTGGGCCCGCTGAAGGTCGAACAGGGTTTGGCAGATGCAAGTGGAGTTGGATCAGAGGGTAATTTTTCCCACAGAGATTGTAACAACTACTCTGCGACCAGACCTCGTCCTTTGGTCTAACTCCCCAAAACTTGCGTACGTCATTGAGCTGATGGTATCATGGGAGGAAGCAATTGAGGAAGCATTTGAGTGTAAGAAGCTGCGGTATGCCAACTTGGCAGCTGAGGCAGACAGAGGCTGGACGATCAAGGTGCCCCTGGTGGAAGTGGGGTGCAGGGGCTTTGCTGCCAGTACAACAGCAAAACTGCTTAGAGAGATTGGGGTCAGAAGACAGGCACAATGGCGGGCTATAAGACAATTAGCTAACGCTGCTGAGAGGACTAGTCACTGGCTATGGCTAAAAAGGACTGACATCACTTGGGCAGCTAAGTGATGTCAGCCCCCTGCCTCAACAGGAGGCGTCAAAATGGTAAAACATAACAATAGAACTTTTGCTAGTTGACTGATACAGCTGTCTCAGCCAGATCGGCACCCCCCTTCCGGCTCTCCTCTCTGCTCTCTCCTATCTTGTCCCTTTTGTCTTACTTCTCTCTATCACCTTTTCTATCCCTTTGAAGATGTGAGGCTCCATAAATGCTAAAGAAGTAAGTATTATTTCTCAGTTGCAGTGAATAGATAGAAAATAACCTGAAGAAAACTAAACAGAAGAAAGAAGAAGAGAAATAACAATTTTAACATAAACCAGTGACACACTCCGGGGCCTGATCAACCCTGGCATGGTCTGCTTGGATGAAGGTGTCTAGTGATAATGGCCGAAACACCCAGCAAAGTACCTTAAAATGAAAATATAGAGGGCATTCAAACCTAAATATATATGAAGAAATAAGAGGTGGCTCAAGACACCATACTGTATTCTGTTATTATTATTTTTTGAATCCTTACAAACCATGTAAAACATTTTTTTGCAACTGTCAATCCATCCAGCTTGGAAATAAAAAATAAAAAGAGAAGGTAGATGACTACCACCCTCAGGTAGTAGTCGTCTTTAAGTTTGCACTCTCGTAGGAGGCACTGGCTGATGAAACCTCTGGAGAAACTGGGGCTCTGCTGGTTCTTTTGGCTGACTTGTGCTTCCCCCTGGTGGTTTTTTTGAAGAGGTAAAAAAATGTTCATTAATCTTTGCTGGTGGTCGCTGACTGCATGCAGCTGAAGGATGAAATGGGCAAAGTGTTGCACACTGGCCACCCAGGCTTTGTTGCTCTTTGCCATCATTCCTGAAGGCTCCACTTAAATTTCTAGAAGTCTCACCGTTGCTCTTCCTTCTGCATGTCTGTGCAGGAGTTCTCCAAGTTTCAGACATGACTGAATTCTCAGACATCTTCCTCCTGCTATCAGCATATGACTGTGCTCTCGCTGATTCTAAACTGCCTTCACAGCTACTATCCTGCTGCCTCTTTTGAATACCTGAATTCCATTTCGCTGCCACAGATTGGTCAGTACTTTTGCTGCTGCAACTTCCTTCATTACAGAGACCGCTGGGAGCAGGAACAGGTGACGGGGTGATATTGATGTGTCTTGGCCTGTACGCAAGGCTGCTCTTTCTCTCCCTCTGCCGTGACCATTCACACTCTCGACTTTGGCTGTGAATCCTGCAGTTTACTGATAAATGGGTTTTGTGAAGGGGTGAGTTTCTCTCAGATTTTACTTCAAAATTAGCCGTAGAATCCGGGGTCCTGCAGGAAAGACCAGCACTGTCTTGTTCTGGACAAAAACCACACTGGTTATTATTTCTCATTATGTGGTCAGTGGTGAGGAGACCGTGTGTATGCCCAGATGTGTCAGCAGTGCTGCAGGTAGGTGTTTTGCTTGACTTATTAAAAGCAGATGTGACTCTATGCTGACCGTGAGTCCTGGATGTTGACATCTTAAAGAGACGGGGTCTAGCTGGAGGCCTGGGTATAGGAGGGGACAGAGGAGGAGGTGGATGCGGTCTTAGGACTGATGGAGGAGATAAAGTTTTCAGACTCTCTGAGCTTTGTGCTGCTGTCAGACTGTGGAAAAGGAATCAGAAGTTCACGAATTAAGGGAATTTTCATTCACAATGACAACAAAAAGAAGCAGTTGAAGGTATTTTTTGAGATGGTGTTATAGGAAAAGCGTCATCGTGTTCACATTCAAAATATTTAATGGAATGAGAAGACAAAAACAAGCAATGAAAGTGAAGCAGCTATTTTAATATTAATTACATAGCTGTCAATAATAATAATGCATACTAACCTGAAACCTTTCTTTGCAGGCAAAGGGGACGAAGGTGGGAACAGAAAGGGGCTGAGCTCCAAATCCACTTGTATAGCTCCTCTAAGTTCTCTCAGGTCTACAAATATACAAACACAACATATCTGAGATATGAAATGGTCTCAAATATGATTAAAACAATTTTGAGATATTGTGAATATTAATTACAAACATTAATGTAAGTCCCTGTCAATCCTAACTAATCCCTGAACGCCTCCTTGTACTCATGAACTACCTGTTAATCAGCAGAAGACAGACCCTGCATAGCTCACTTTTACATTCATAAATATGTCTTGGAATCAGTTTCAAATTGTAAACTCAAATGAAGACATGTAACGCGTGTTGGACAAAATATTTTGCCAGCAGATGGCAGCAAATGCCAAAATTTGTGACTTAACCTGCAAGTGAAGGTTCAGATTTATGAAGTCCGCTGTGACACTTTTGTTTAATGTTTGCCTGCAAGAAACACAAAGCACAGGAGAAAAGAGAAACTTGAGAGCTCATGTTAACTGTGCAGTTCTACTCCTCATCGCAGCAGCGTTTAGCATAATGCTGTGGCACCAAACTAGGACACACTGGAAAAATAGGATATAAATGTATTAAACATGCTTAAGATGAGGCTTTGGAAATAGCAAAGGAACAGGGAAGAGGATAAAACTAACAGCGGGAGGAGAAGGAAAGGAATGTGTGTTTGTGTGTAACCGCTAAATGATTGAGCAGCAGTGTTCCATCATAATTTGGCTTCAAACATCGATATCCATAGCAAATGAAAACCATAGAGCTCTGTGTGTTAGTGTGTGTCTGAAACTCACAAAACCAAAGACCTGATTGCAAAATGTGTCTTAATGTGCATGTGTTTGTTACCAGAGACTGGCACAGCCTCCTTCTCGTTTTACAGCAACACAAATACTAAGAGTCTTTATAGACACCGCAGACTATTACACAAACACACATGCACGCGTGCGCACATGCACAAACACAGACATACCCACATAAACCCACAGGCCTGGAGACTGACAGATAAAGCACATAGTCTGCCCTGTTCTCATAGTGGGATTCAAACCCAAACATTCCAGTATTGTCTTTCAGAGCGACAGACAAAGTATGTGCGGTGCCACTGACAGAGAAGTGACTGAAATCTAAAACAACTCTAAAGCGCACGCACTCCAAAAATAGCCTGTGTGGTCCGTGTGGGGTTTGAACACATTACCACAGTGCCGACTTGGTGGTATTTTAGGAAAGGCTGTATGTTTTAGTGATTAATCTGATACATGAGAACCCAAATCCGCCTCTGCACGACGCACATTTACGGCAACTTCCTCGGCAGCTTAATCCTTCTACAAAATCCAGCTCAAAGCGGTATGACAGCCATCTTTTCATAACCTGAGGTGGTGGTTCTCTAAGATGGCTCTGTCAAGCTTGATCAAGCTGGTCAAGCAGTAAAAAAATAAATACTTTCAGCATCCTGATGGAAAACCTTATATAAGTTGGTTTTATCAAGTCTCAGTCACACTAGAGTAAAAATAAGCCAGCAACCTCCTTGTGACTACGAAAAGCTGGTTGTCGCCTGGTGAATGCACTGAATTTTCTTCTCGTTTGGCAAAAACAAGAAGTTGTAGTGAACGCTTTCAACAGCAAGCCCATTGCACCTTTGACAACCTGTTTACAAGCAAGCGTTGGCCGACTCCGACTGAGTCGAGTAACTCTCTTACAAATTGGTGAAGCTTTGAAAATACCTGTCATTTTTATAAATGCAGACAGATTGACAATACATCGCATTCAATTTCAGTCAGTTTGGACTGATGAGCTCAACTCCAGTGCCACCTTTCTTTTTGCAATGGTGGGCTCAACTCAACTGGTTTTATTCTGGTTGTAATCCTACATAAAAGCAAGTCTGCTCAACACCTATGTTATTATACAGTTAAATAACTATCTTGCAGCGACTGAAACACCATTTGTGAAGGAATTCTTGAATTTGTCTTGCATATCTGAGGCTCTGGCCGGACTGTAGCATTTGGTGGAGAAGCTACACCAGTTTAACCAGAACTGCATAGTTTAGATGTTTTTAGGATGACATATTAAGGTCATTTTTAATCACATTTTACACAGTATAACTTTTATAAAGTCAGTATTGTCAGAAATGCATCACCATACAGAAGTAATAATACTCTAGCTGTTGCACTGTGATGTGCTTGTTTATCTCTGAGATGGGACTATATTATGTGGATTTTAGAAGCCAGGTGTGTAGGGTGGGGTGTAAGGCAGCTTTGAGTTAGAGCAGGGCTGCTAGCAATTCGATAGAAAAAAACATGAATAAAACAAAGTAAAATAAAATGTAAGTTAAAAGCCAGCAGCACCTCTGATAGCACAAACAAAGATCCGTCCATCAGTTTAAATAAAGATCATATAAATCATGAAATCCCTGACAGACTCCAGTCCTACGACAGCAGTGAGTTAAAGCTGACTGCGATGTTTAGACTACATATCAGAGGCTCCACTGAGACGTACTCCTTTATTTATTATGAACAAATAAGTTTCAGTAACTTTGTGTAAAGCTCAAAGCGTAGCCAAAGTCAGACTGTGATGGAAGAGATCAGTGACCTAATAAGTAATAAAGCTGTGAAGAGAGTCATGATGATGATTCCTAATTACCAGTTAGTGTCCATAAAAGAAAAAGTTCACTTATTAACAGATTATGTAAAATTGTGTGTAAACCTGTGCTGACAGCGCGGTCTTTACTTTAGAGTAAGGATAGGTTTTTTTTTACATATTTTCCACAGCTCGAGTGTTTTATACTCAGTACACTCAAACAAGGATCAGTAGAGGTTTGTGTATACATGTGTGAGTTCCTCCTATCTACTGTCATTAAGAGTTGTTTGTTTGGTGCTGGTCCAAGTCACTATCTCTCCCTCCTGCTAAGAGAAAATGGGTCATTATGACTGTGTTTAGGACCATTTTATGATTGGCCGCTACATCCAGCACTAAAAAAGCAATTAGCTCATACTGTAACATCCCTGATATGCCTGATATGCCTTTGTTTAATAGCTGTTTTAAAAACAATATAATTTAACTGCACTGAATAACTCTAAATCAATAGAAACCTCAGCTGTGCGTGGTAAAAAGCTTACTGGCTGACAGGCGTAGCATTTAGAACATGTGGTTGATTACGTAAACAAGAAAAAGCCCCCCCAAAAATGTAGAAATTAAAAGCAGCCCTTGGAACAAAACAGAGGTTAACAATTATGATCTAAAACTCTGACTTGAACATTCAAATGTTTTCCTGCTTAGCTCTGCCTCTCCATAACGTCTTCCAATTTGGAGCAGAATCTGAATTCCCCTTGAAAAACACACAGAAAGAAAATTGGTGATTTAAAGAAAAATATACACAAGTCTGTGAACTACTTCTAAATCTTCACTGTCGATTCCTTTATGACTGCCTCAGATGTGGTGAGATTGTAGAATTGTTAATAATCGAACAAGTCACACAGAAGATCCTGAGGCCAGTGTCGTTCCAAGATCTGAAGCGCTCACTCTTAATAAGGTAATGATGACTTGCACAATGTAAGGCCAACACGGTCCCCACATCTGTGACTGAACATGCACAGTGAGTTCATGCCAATCGCACAGCAGACAGCAGACACTTGCTTAAGGAAACAATTTCCTTACTGGCACTGATTGCAATCTCTTTTAAATGAGATCTAAGACAGACAAAGAAAAGTGGTTACAATTAACTTCCCACCGTCAGGCTTTTAAAGCTAACACATGCTTGGGTCACGTTTCCTCTTTATCTTCACTCTCCTACACGGGGTTTTACTTTGTCAACAATAAAAAGCTCAATGAGGGTTTCAATATTGTGTACCTTTCCCGCTTTGTTTATCTTTTTAATGGCATCTTCGCCTCACAGGAACGTTTAAGTAATTTAAGAAGCTGTTTGCGCTTCAGGCACAACAACACTTCATCCACTGCTGGGTCCTTGAAAACATGCAGTGAACTTGAGTGTCTGTTCTTTGCTTAGGTTTCTAATATTTCCGAGAGAAGCTCCTGGCAATGCAACACTTGTAGATGGTCAGACACAAAAAGAGTGTACAGAGAGATAACTTCAACATCTGGGCAGCAGAGAAGTCCTACATCTGGCTAAACTCACTCTGTTTCTGTGATAACGTACATATGTAGTTAGATCGAGTGTGTGTGTGTGTGAAAATGTCTTTATATGCCATTTGATTGATTGGGAGGAGATTGATCTTACTCTTGGCTGGAAAAATGGAAAATACAAGTTCAGACTGAGGCTTTGCAGGCTTTTGTGAGCGTGCATGCATGCTGATTTGTGAAAATGTTCGCCTTGGCTGGGCTTCACCGCCAAAAAGAGAATTAGCAGGACTGCCTAAGGGACTGAAACTAAGAGGGAAAAACATATCTTTTGTCTTTCAGGCTAAAAATATGCTGACGCACGAGGAAGTCAGTGTAATGGAAACGATGAACATGCATCAAACAACTCAAGCTCGAAAAATGCTAAATGCTAAAAATGCTATTTTGTATGTAGATTCTTTCTCTGTAGCTGAAGAAACTTTGGATGAAGGTAAACTCTCAGTTTGGGGATTAAGAGGAAAAATTACACCTGAAGAAAAACCCTACTCTACAGATTATGCTACATATTGATAAAGCACACATTATTCAGGCCTCACAGTCCTTCGCGATGCTCATAATTCATGGATTGTTTTGATGTGTAAAATTCACAGCTGTTTTGGTGCAGTCACCTGTAAATAACTGTAGGATTTTCATCAGTGTTGCACTGGCAACTAACAAAAAAAAAGGTTGAGTAAGCATTCATTTGATAGGTGGCTGTTCCATCCTGATCTTCTTACCTTTATATGCTTCACCAGTCTGGTCAGTTCTTCACATTCCCCTATTAGGAGAGCTCTGCATGGATGGATAGACAGACAGACTGACAGATAAATATCAGTTTCAATAGGATGGAAAACACAGGCAGCGACAACAGAATAGGTGCATTGCTCAGACTTTATCCTCTGCAGTTTTCATACGGTAGAGAGGAAACAGTGTCCTATTTTTCTTTTCCCTCCCTATCTTTGCCCTTCTCCAGTTACATAACCGTAGTAGATTTTATTCACTTCTTTCAAATGAAAAAGAATCTTCTGCTGGCTCTGGTCGGGTCTGGGATCCATTTATTGACAATGGGGCCTTTTGTTCTGGTCTAGGCAGGAAATGGGAGAAAGAGAGAGAGGGAGGGAGGCATTTTTCTAAGGTAGCTCCAGCGACTGCTTTGCCCCGTGGGCCTCAGAGCGAGGGGTGAAGGAAGAAACGGAGGGATGGAGCGTGAAGGAGGCAGGGCAATGACAAAAGCCACAGAGGAAGGCTGAGGGGGAAATTAAGGGGGAAATGAGAGGGCTCAGAGAAACTCTGACTTTCAGAGTTACAAAGACCAAATATGAATGAGTCAGTCACAAAAAAAATTATATGCAAGATGTGTCGCTGCTAGACTGTATTACAAAAACCAGGACAAGAGTTCATTCTTTAACTATTGTACCAGTGTGAACTGTGCTCTTTCCCAGTTTGGACCGCATGTATGCCCTTACGTTATTCCACTAAGTTGGGTGTGTATAGATGGTGCACTACAGGGTCATATATAAGGAGGCACGGAAAAAGATTTTAGGGGTCACAATAAACAAACAGCTGTTTGTTTATTGTGAAATCAAACCAGTCTGTATGCTCTAGAGCATACAGACTGGTTTGATTTCACAGAAGACTGATCGATACAACCGGTGCTTTCTCCGAACAGCACAATCCAAATAACAATATGTTGTATTGATACAAAAAAGTAATGAATGACAACACTGAAAGTGTTTTAAGTACAATAATAAAGGTTCTTTAAAGGAAGGTGTGATAATGTATTTGCTTATTAAAATCTGGATGTATTAGGGCGATACTGCCGGATTTGTAAATAAATTCTAATCATTTGACCCTGAAGGGCAGACTTTGTGGATTCACAGCAAGCACTGAGCCTCTTTTTAAAAAATCATTTCACTAGCATTAAAAGATTTTCTGTTCTTTTGTTTTTCTTTTAGCTCTGTAACTTTGAGAACGTGTGACATCAATGTTGCTTACTTACACATACCACAGATACCCAGCAACAGCGTTGTTTCGAGCCTCAAGTTTCAGGTTTTGCTGCCTTGCCCTCAGCTTCTTAGCTTTAACAGACTATCACTATCTATCTGCTATTTGGTGCCAAGTATGGTGAAGACTGCTGCAGCTTCAGACAACAACCACATGTGAACACTTCAAATGACCCACAAACAGAAAAGCTGAGGGATTTAAAAACTTAACAAATAAAAGTCTGAAAGTAGTACAGATCTGTACATTCAGATGATAATATTCCCTTTGGTACAAATGACCCAGTTCAAAGTTGATTCAAATACTTAACAAAAATGTTTTTAAGGCTTTTGAAATCCTTAACATGGCTCAAACTCACCTGAGTCGATCAACCACTTGGTCTATCTCGGTGACATTAAGCTTTCCTCTCACCGCTTCGATCTCATCTTCAGTTCTGGACTGGACCGAGCAGCGGGAGTCCGGCCTAAAGAGGGACAGGTTGGAATTGAAGACAGAAGATTACAAGACTTTATCAAGTTCTGCATAATCTCAGTAAATTAAGCAAGCCTGGGCTCTTGCTAACCTGCTTCCACTGTCAGTATCTTCAGGGTTGGTGCAATTAGTATGACATCTGTATCGGTGGCCGAGGGCGTAGTTTAGAGTCTCAGGTTTGTACCGATGCAGGAGCTCCTCAACATCTCTAATACAAAAGAGCCACAGATTGAGCTTTTGCTTTTCTGCAGTTTTCCACAGTGCTTTAATCCTTTGCATTGCCTAAAAGAGGTTGAAACTGTATCCAAGCGCTTTGCACTGTTTCAGTTGTGGTAGAATGTGCTGTTTGGTGTTAAGAATATAATGAAGCATAAGCATAAGTTCAGTAAGAAAGATCTGTAAGCACTCATCTGCACTGGTGGTTTTTGCCTGCCAGTCTATTCTTTGTATCAGTCCCACTTTCACAGGCTCTCAAAACTCAATGCTGACATCACTGTTCTAGTCCAATCATCTTCTTGCCTGTCAGCTTCAACCCAATCAGCTTCCAATCTGTTTAATTTAAACCTCAGTGCTCTTCTGTCATTCTCTCTTTCAGACTTTCATTCACGCAACCCACTTCTTCCCCATCTCCACAGCACCCGAGTCACTCAGGGCGCCATCCAAGCCTTCATCTTCATCTTCACCATCACCGCCCTCCAGGGGGTCCTGCCCTACTTCCTGTCACTGGTGGGACGCTGTTCTGCTACGATGGGTTTTTGAAATCTAATTGCCAAATAGCTTAACTGAATTCTGTATATCAATAAATCATGTTCTGCTATTCCAAATGGTCTCTTCTTATTGAATTAAAATTTTAAAACGTGTCCACAAGTTATCTTTAAAAAGCATGTATATCTCAAAGCAGAAAAGTTATACAGCAGCAGCATTAAATCTTCTTCACTCATGGAGAAAGCCAAACCACAGGGGCAGCTGCAGGTGAGGTAGCTCTCTGCCTGGTCCATTCTGCTTAATTTCACAGTCACTGCGCAATAGAAAATGCATGTTTTTATGCGAATCTGGCAACGATATGCATCTATGTGTGTTTGTGTATGTGTAAGAGACTGAATGGTAGGAACATCAGGACCACACAGGAGGAAGCCTACAAGATAAATCAGTCAGCTTTACAAGGCACACACCCACCCCCACCCCCACCGCCTCATACAAACGACTCAAACACAGAAAAATGCAGCACCGACCGCATCAACAACTATTGCTGAAACCAGTCGTGTCAGGTAAACGTCTAGTAAACCTTTTTTTTTTTAAGGTACAAATACTTTGTATGAGAGGTCCACACCTTGATGTATGTATTCTCAATTTTAACGCCAACAGAGCATATTAAATTAAACAGATGGTTGTCGAGCTCTACAGTGAAAGTGGTATCAGCGAGAAGTGTGTTAGGCTTATTCCTGAAAGCCATTCAGCCGATATGCACTTGGGACTTAGCCTAATTGAACGATCAAAGACCTGGATCACACACACAGTACCATGCATCAAGGTCAACAACTACACAGAAGCCAACTTCAAAGAGAAAAGGTGATTTGCACTGGCACAGTCTGTGTGGCACCAATGCCTTTTTTTGGCACTATTCCCTCCCAGCCAATAACAACAGGCTTTGTTTCTCGGTCTGAATGGTACTTTTTATAATCCATTTACATCCAAACTAGAGCACTTTACAAGAGTGACTTGTGTTTTGCAAGTGAGCGAGGCTTCAGTTTGTGTCTTGCTCAGTGACACGTTAATAAGACACTCTGCTGTTCTGGGCATCAGACCTGTAGCCTTATGGATATTGGATTGTCAGCTTAAACATCAGGCCTTGCTACCATCTGTAGAAAAAAATCCCTTTAAGATTGCTTCAAAATAAATCCCTGTCAACTGAGCTGTCATAACACGCACCAGTGTAACATTTTATATTTTTTTTGATCCACGAACTAGATTCAGTAGGAGACTGTGGAGAAAGAAGTCTTAAATAAAAAAATAAAAAAACAGCCAGTCAGTGGAGGGCAGTGCTGGTCTGTTGGTTAACTTTGATCAAGACTGAAATATTTCTCAACTAATAGATGAATGAATTCGAGCATGGTGCTGTAATAGGATGTCACAGCTGCGACAGTTAGTCAGTTTGTGAAATATCTTCCCTCCTAGATATTCCACCATCAACTGTAAGTGGTATTACAGCAAAGTGGAAGCGTTTAGGAGCCACAGCAACTCGCCCATGAAGTGAATGACCATGTAAAGTTGCAGAGCGGGGTCGCTGAGTCCTGAGGTGCATAGTGCGTAAAAGTCGCCAACTCGCTGCTGACTCTGTAACTGCAGAGCTCTGAACCTCCTCTGGATCTAACATCAGCACAGTGTGCTGGATCTAACATGTGCTGGAAGCACACAAACTTTCAGTACACAAACTGTGCTGGAAGCCTCATGGCACTGGTTTCTAGGCTTTACATTACCAAGCACAATGTTAGCATTGAAATGGAGTGGTGTGAAGGATGCGGCCACTGAGCTTGAGAGCAGTGGAAATGTGTTCTGTGAAGTGGTGAAATCACACATTTCTATCAGGCAGCATGTAATGCCAAAAAAAACTTTACCTGCCTGACTGTAAAGTTTGGTGGAGAAGGAGTGGGTTTAATACATCTTTAATTGGGTTGTTTTTCTGGAGCTGCGCTGAGGCCCTTTTTAATGCTTCAGACATCTTGGACAATTCTATGCTTCCAGCTTTAACAGTTTGGGAAAGGCCATTTTCTGCCCCTGCATGCTCCAGTGCACAAAGTAACATCCATAGTTGGATGAGTTTTGTGTAGAAGAACGTGATTGGCCTGCACAGAGCCCTGACCTCAATCCTAGCAAGCACCTTTAGGATGAACTGGAACCAAGACTGAACCAGGCTGTGGTGAACAGTACTTTTCTGGATAAATGGCAAAAACAGACACATTCCAAAATCTCATTGAAAACCTTCTCAGAAGAGTGGAAGGTGTTATAGCAGCAACAGGGAGACCAAAGCCATATTAATGCCTTTGGATTAACAACTGGTTGTAAAAGCTCCTGTAGGTTAGATGTGTAGGTGGCCCAGTACTTTGCCCATATAGCGTAGACTTTATACAGAGTTTAATTCGTCTAATCAAATACCTGCAAATTATTCAACTTCTTGTGTATGTCAACTGTGTGCCAATCACACATAGACAGCAAAGAGGTGATAAAACATTTCCATGGTGCAATTTTAACTACTAAACACACAAAATAAGGACTTTTCTAACATTTATTTCTTTGGGTTTGGGAAATGTCAGTCTTTATGGCATTTTTACCATTTGAAAGACATGATTAATAAAACAAACAAACAAACAATATTAGATCAACCCGTAATTTATACCCACAAATAGCCCAAACGCAAATAACTACATTTAAAAAGACAAAAAAACAAGGACAACCTGATTGCCACTCAGTCTGCGCTGTTAGTGAAGACTGGATGGCAATCAGGTTGGACTTTGGTGATACTTATACTGTAAACAGGGCAGGCCTTTGCTGGTGTCTTTCTTAAGGTGTCTTTATGGTTCTTTTTTAATTACCACATCACTTATTTAAAGTAAACTTCTTAAACTTCTTAATCCTTTCATCAAGTCCAATTTAAAGCCTAAATTTCTGATTATTGGCTTTTCACGACTTTTTAAAGGTCCACAGAAACCCACAGAATAAAAAGCTGCCTCCAGCCTACAACAGCCTGCACAAATTGACAGGCAATAAATGGTAAGCCACAAAGCGGAGTGCAATCCATCTTATGTCCTAAAAGGCCTCAGCAAAACCAGAGAAGTCATGCGGCAGCATTCCTGGCTGCAAACTGCAAGTTGCTGGGGTAGTTGCTACCTTAAACATACATAGTCTCAGTCTCTCACACACACCTCCTCACAAAGGCATTATGTCTTAATGTGAGAATGCAGGGCCGTGCTGGTAACCAATATTGCTCTGCCAATGGTTTTATGACATTCTCCAGAGTATTTTAATGCATGTCATTAAATTGCCAGTTGTTACAAGCTTATCTCTGACCTGCATTGTACGATTAGCTGTAAAACATTTTAAAAAAAGATGAAAAAACAGGAATTAGGAAGTTTTATTACTACTTCTTGAGACGCTTATAACTCCCTGATGACATATAAAGCAGATATAGAGTACTAAGTCTCAAAGCTGTCTCCCTGAGTGCCCTTCACTGGATCTCAATCAGCCTTTCTTTTCCTTCAAAGTTGTTGCAATTCTATACTAACTTTTCACAAGATTTTGAAGATGAGTATTTGGCTCCCATTTAAAGTAAAACATATCTGCAATTCGACAGAGCTTGCACTGAGTGCGAGTCTAGTGTTTGCAGTCATCTATCACTGTGTCTCGCTCCTATAATTGTCCTATTGTTCCTCAATTCCCACACCAGTTCCCGTCTCCAAAAACCTTTGTCCTTCTGCTTTCCCATGCCATTTGTAACCGACATGGGAGCACAAAATAGCATTTTATGGTACTTTTTGTCAGGAGGGAGAAATGACGTAAAACGTGTGAGACCATGGTCTTAACTCATCTGATCAGCCCACCTAATAGCTGGTGAATAAAGGAAAGACATGAATGATCAGGGGAAAGAAAGAAATGTATAAAATGGGCATAAAAAGTCAGGATAAAAAAAACAAACTAATAAAGCTTTTAATTTCTTAAGAAAATGTTCAATGTATTGTCACTTAGTCCTGGGACAGACTGGTGACCTGACCAGGGTGTACCCTCACATCTCACCATATGATAGATGGGACAGGCTCTAGTTAGAGTGGATAGATGGTAACATTATCAAGATAACAAATTAAGTTATTCTCCAAACTTTGAAGTGCATTTCAAGGCTGTAGCAGAGACTGATGAATAAAAGCGCCATAACTAGTTCATTAAGCATGTCCAGCAGTGTTGATCTGAGTATGTGAGATGTTCCACCTACCTTCCTGCCCTGCTGGCTTTCTCTCCGAGAGTCTGTAGTAACATCTTGACCTCAGCTCTCAAAAGCTCTTTCACAGCAGGGGGGTCAACTAGAGGGGCACTCTGCAGACATGGGAGCGGGGTCCCCGCCCAACCGCCGTGCTTTCCACTTCGCTGGTTCTCCTGCCACATCTTGTGCCACATCTCTGCCTGCAAAAGGTACCACAGTGAGACAAGTGTTTAAAAAGTCCCACATTTACTCATATCTACATGGAAATGTAATTGGTGCAAAATACAAGTGTGCAGGGAAAATTACCATGAGAATTATGAAACGCCCATCGGCCTATTTTGTTACCACTGTGCACAAGTTAGTAAATCAATTTCATTTGGAAACAACAGGTTTGTGCAATCTGTTTACAATCTGCATACTGCAACACGCCCACCTAAAGCAGAGAAAGTGATGACAATGATGTAAGACAGAAGCCTGCATAGCTAATAGGCTGGAAAGCAGGGGAAAACTGAAATAACAGAGGCTCACAAGCGGCAGAATTCAAAAAAGGTTGGACATGAAAGTTGAAATGAAAAAGACCACCAAAAAAAAACATGTGGAGGGAAAAAAATCCAAGTGAAAAATCCTAATTTTTAATGAAAGCTATTGTAATTATTTTTATTATTATTATTATTATTATTATTATTACTATTATTGTTATTATTATTATTATTAGTAGTAGTAGTTGTTGTAGTGGCAGTAGTGAATTTAAAGACTTGTGTTTAAATTACCTTAATTTGCTCTTAGGTCAAATTCAGGTAGGATAATACTGATAAATCACATTTAAGCATGAAATATTCATACACACAATTTATCCACAGATTTGTAAATGGGCTGGTTATTAGTTGAGTCCACATGGAGTATGCTCCAGATACTGACTTTGTTGGCAAGCTTCCTGCCTAAAGATGACAGGAAGGCAATTATTTTAAAAATAACAGTTATTTCAGGTCAGCAATATGAAAACAATGTGTGAAAAAGATAAACTGTGAGAAGAGTAACCCATAATTCTATACTGCTTCATATGAAAATGACAGCATAGCGTTTGTATTCATAGAACTATTAAGATTGAAAGCAGTGGTTAACAAATACAAAAAATATCCTGCTAGTTACTTTAAAGGTAATCTACTAGTATTTACTCAATGTAAGGATACAAGTAGTTTCCCTCACAGTGACTCAGAAGTTCTACACTGAAAAAAGAATCTGTTAAACTGAGGGACAGATAAATATTTCCACTGACAGTGCAAATACTAAATACTACAAGGAGCAGACATTTTCTTGGCTGTCACTGATGCAAGAAGAGCTTGTTTACTGTAAACTGTTGTGCACAGTTGACAGTCTTCTTGGAACAGGAAGAAATACAACTTCTACATCCACAGGGACAAAGGAGAAAAAAAAAATCGATATAAATCTGAAAACGACATACACCGTTAGCATGCTTTCACACCACACTGGCTACTATATGTCTTGGGCTGAAAATTAGACAAACACCTCTGTTCATTTTGAGGCCAAGAACCTTTTTATTCTTTGTAGCGCGTGTGAATGCTCATGCCTCAGTGAAGTCTGGATCCCATTAGCACCTCGACACCTGTTGCTTGCCAATCATTTATGTCATGATGCAAAGACTTTACTTCAAAAGAAGGATATTAAACATAGCACTTCTGGTCTTTGCATGTGTATGTGTGTGTGTGCACATCCTCTCGTAACGCCAGCATTTACACCCTATCATGGTGAACACATACAAACACACTAGCTTCCGCCATGTGCCTTTAGGCGTTGAGGTGTTTATATTAAAGGATTCATGGCTCACTGGCTAATGAGTTGTTCCTGGATGTTTTTCCCTTTTTCCTCAGCAGTAAGCCAATCTCATCCAAATGCTATTTCAAGGGAACACCGGTGAAACGTTTCAGTTTTGCTGAACTACTTAAATTGGGTTTTTGAAAATATTTAACTTTGGGGATGAAAGAGAGAAAGACAGAGTGAAAGTGAGAGTTCACGGAGAGATCGGGCCTTATAGGGAGAGTCTAATATTTTCTCTGATCCTGCCGCCTTAGACAATGAGGGCCTTGATGGAGAGAGGAATGGCAGCGCTGAGGAATGGAGGAGACACCTGCAGATCTGCTATTACTTTTCACAGTGGCTCACTGAGGAATGGAAGTCATTATGTGGCTGCAAGAGAAACATAGACAGAAAAGAGAAAGAAAAGACATACAGAGAGCCGTGGAGAGAAAAATGAAAGTGATCCATCCTAAAGTAAATGTAAAGACTGAATCAAAACCTGAATGTACTTGTGTGACAGTCAGATAAGGCCCTCTCTGCTCTATTTTTCCTGAATAATTCTCAGAGCTTTTAGCCTCAAGTCTGTTATTCCACCTGGAGGCTTTACAGTCAGACACACTGAACTGTAGATGAAGAAATGTCAGAGCAATACTCAAAGTCACACACACATACACGTGCAAGGGTACAGGCGCACAATCAAAGCTGACGCACACATACACACAGTCGAGTCAAATTATATGTAGCTAACAGTCTTATCAACAGTTGAGGATTAGCCTCTTTAACCCTGTTATACCGACCCCCTGAGTGACTCAGCTTACTGAGCTTCTTTCTGTGTGTATATAGTGTGTGCGGGGTTGTGCATATGCTGAATTATTTTGCAGTAGTGAGAAGGAGTACCTGCATGCCGTACAGTTGTCGTGTGGATTTCACATAGAAACTGCTACAAATATTATATGTGGTAAGAATCTACATGGCAGGCCTCTAGAGCCGAGTTAAAGCACATCCAGGTGGTTTCCTTTTCTTTTTTTTGTGTGAGCAGTGACTGAACCATTGGGGCACGGCATGGAAAAGAGGGCTGACCAACACATGGAAAGATTTTAGTACTAAACAAGCAGAAGAAAGAAGCTGGTAAAGAGTGAATGGTCTGCATTTAGTAGTGGCTTTTAACCTCAGAGGCTCTACAAAGCATTTGCAGTGTTTCTCATTCATTCATTAACACACACCAAATGCTGCCACTGCAAGGTGTTTGGCTTCACTGTCTTGCTCAGTTACACCTCAGAAACTGGAGGAGTCCAGACAATAAACAGCCAAGCACGAGAAATTTCTGTTCCTCAGAAGGTGGTGAAAAGAAAGCCTACAAACTTGATCTTAAGTGCAGAAGCACAACTGTCTGTCTGAGGTCTGTCATTTGAGTGTTTCAGCTTTCACTTATTTCTTTAGTCAGCTGATCATAGATTCATTAGAAATGATCTTTTACAGTTCTTTATTTTTCTTTATTGAGGTGTTTGGTTGCTTTTTATGGAAAAAGAAAACATATGATGCCCTGACTTTGCACTTTTTTTTGGAAGGTACATTTGACTGATCCCTTATTTCCCAAGCGTCGCCACAGTGGATGGATCCACGAGTTGATTTGTCACAGGTTTTATCCATCTCACGGAGTGCACTGCTGTCTCCAATCAGGGGCCTACATGTCTGAGGCAAAAATGCCCACAGAGCCAGATGCAAAAAATGCTTTTTAAGAATTCATTATTTGAGAAAGAAAAAAGGACAGACAATAGAAATATGTTTTACCACAGCTTTGGTTCAGTGGTTGTATCACATCAAGCCACAGTATGAAAGCTGGAATAAGATATTTCAATTTGAATGAATATATAATTACATTTCTCAGTTCTTCACAGTTTTTTATTAATGAGTATCAGGAAGTCACAGTTTCTTCCCTGACATGTTTCACTTTGACTCTTCTCAAAACTTTTCCTCTTTTAATGAACATTTTCACCTCAGTCTTGATTTTAAATGTGCTTGTTTAATGAGTTGTGAGCCATTTCAAGTCCCTGTAGGTCTGAGAGTTTAGCTGCTCTGGAATAAATATTGAAGTCTGTCTGGCTCACATTTGGATCTCATTGTGGCGCCGTGCCAGCTAACCCACATTTCACTTTTATTATGGAGTCTGGGAATTGTAAGTAATGAATATATGCAGCAAAACTAACCTACTTACACACCCTTAAACCAGAGTCATTAAATTGTTTGGCTAGGAATGCTTAGCTGAGCAATGTTTTGATTTGCTTCTGCCCAAAAGGAAATTCTTGCAGAAGTTGTGGTAGTACTTTTGTTAAATCCTGCTAGAAACAGACCCAGCGTGAATTCCTCAAAGAAATAAAACCATATGAATGATGAAACAATCTGCTGACTGTGAAGAGGGACCTTTCAACTTACAAACCAGGTGTTGTGGTACTGTATGCAGACAGAAGACATCAAACACTGGAGTTATAAAACTTCTCTCACCTCAGTGTGCATGTCTGTGTACACATCTACCAAGGAATGGCCCAGTGCGGTGTAGATCTTTGGCAGCTCTGACTCAGAAATATGTTCAGCGATCAGGCCCCATAGGGACTGACCAGGGCCCCAGACCTGGCTTTCATCAGGTGACTGCATGTGAATGGCAATCTAAGAGTGAAGAATACAAATTATTGTGGAACATAACAACATACACTGGTGTGAAAAGGTATTTGCCCCCTTCCTGATTTCTTTTATACCCCCCATATTTAAATGTTCCAAGTAACCAATGTATATAATAAATTTATTTATACATATATATGGTCCAGGTATTGACTACAACACTTTGTCCTGCTGCATAACAAACTGATGGTCAACATGGACTTTCTGGTAGAACGCAGAATTCATGGTTCCATCATTTATAGCAAGTCGTCCAGCTCCTGAAGCAGCAAAGCAGCCGCAGTCATGATACTACCACCGTCATGTCTGGCTGTTGGTATGACGCTCTCTTTATGAAATGCTGTGTTAGTTTTACGCCAGATGTAACAGGACTTAAACCTTCCAAAAGGCTCGTCAGTCCACGGAACATTTTCCTCAAACACTTGGGAATCATCAAGATGTGTTTTTTGCAAATGTGAGATGAGACATCAGCAGCATTTTTGCTCAGTCGTTTTCTTACTGTTGGATCATGAACTCTGACGTTTACTGAGGCAAATAAGGCCTGCGGTTATCCAGATATTGTTCTGGGTTCTTTTGTTTGAATTACTGACAGACTCTTTGAGTAATTTTAGTAGACGGGCCACTTCTGGGAAGGTTTATCATTGTTTTCTTCATTTGTGAATAATGCTCTCACTGTGAATTCCAAAGCCTTAGAAATTCCTTTGTAATAGATGTCAATGACTTTGTTTCTCAGCTGTTTCTTGAGGACTGGAGTTGGACACCCCTGATCGTGACATGATGTGCAGCTTTTTGCGCTCTTTTTGCCTACTTCACTTTGTTAGAAGCTCCTATTTAAGTAATTTCTAGTAGTTTATAAGTAGGAGGGGAATGGAGTAGAAGAATCAAACTGGGTAATAAGCTAAAACTTCAGGCTACACCTTTCTGGCCAAATATTTGCAGTCTTTTGTTGCTTGTTGTTTTCATTTTCATAAATAACACCAAAAAAGAAAAGAAAAGAAAAATCGTTATGTAATTAACGTCAGCAGTACTACACAGTATTTTCTTTCCTGGTAAATGGAGCTGCCATGTTTCAAACCAAACGGGCCTGCTGACTTAATAAACTTTAGCCGCACTACTGAAAATGACTGACAGGAGCAGAAAGTAGGAGCTCGTTTAAACCGATGTAATGTAAGTTTAACACTAAACGATACAAAACACGCTGTGTGAAACCTACTTACCAAATGTGTTTTAAAAAACACTGTAGCCAAAGAGGAAGAGAGGCTCACCTTTTCGATGTTTGGTGCGCTTTGAGCTTGCGAGACTATGGTATCTAAGGAAAACAATTGAGTTGCTAGGGAGAGATATCGCGAGATTTGTCTGAACCGTTAACACAGAGACTGCATTCAAACAAGCAACCTGTTCGAGTGGTCTAGAAGTTTATCTTTCAGCTACAAAAAAAATGCCAAATCCTTTAATTCGTTTTATTTAAAATTGGCTTAAGAGTTGGTTTAATTTAAAATAAAGCATTAAACAAAATACACGGTGGGATGACGAAATGTAAGACATTAAATCCAGGTAAACTTGGTATATTGTAAAATAAAAATAAATACAACACTAAACAGCACAATAAGAGCAAATTTAAAGGCGCAGTAGGCTTCACGCATCGCACAAGGCCACGAAGAACTCTTGTAGGAGGCTGAAGTCGTGCGTGTTAAACTAGGGAGGGACAGGTTTCAGCTTAGTAACGTTAAGGGCAAGCATGTACTCTGATGAGAGCAGTGAAACTTTCCCCAGCCTCCACTCCCTTCCGGACTCCTTGCCTTGCAAAAGTGTGCGCAGACCCGGCAGACCGCTGTGGAGAGGTTCAGGATTTGGGGGGGTTTGTTTTTAACAATCTAACGAAGAAAAGGTTTTGTTTGTTTTTTCAAATCTTGGCTGATCGCTCTACTAAACCCAAGTAGGACTATAGTGCAAGTTTCCCTTCACTAACGAACTTTTACTCATTTGGATTAATCAGCTAGATTATGGAAAAGCTTGTGAGAGAGCGCCTTTCCTTAGCGCGCGGGATACGCACGGTCCTTCTGGCACTTGTACTTTGCGCGCAGGCTTGTTTTGGCTTTTCGGTCGCTGGACAGCAGGAGAGCACCTGCGAGGCCAATGGCAGCATTTACTACATGGGAGAATGGTATTTCCTGGACTCTGATCACTGCACTCAATGTGAGTGCACCGCTGAGGGCTCCGTGTGTGCCCGCACTGAATGCACCTCTCTCCCAGCTGCATGTATCCACGTTAGCCACTACCCCACCGACTGCTGCCCCAGGTGTGAAAAAATTGGGTGCGAGTATCGAGGGGTGGTGTACGAGCTAGGACAGAACTTCCAGGTAAGTCAGTGCCACATAAATAAACATAACCTATTGGAAAGGTCTAAAAATTTGTCTTTTTAGGCCTAATTTTTTTTTTTTTACACTTTTTCTATATTTACTTTGATATACGTTTGTGAATCATCAGGCTTTGAAGAAAATGTAAGAGGGTTACAGGTGTGCATTGGTTGAGACGTCCATCGATAATAGTTTAGTTTTGTAAGAATAGTGCTCAAAGTAGCTGCAACTATTTAGAAAATGGCCTACAAGTGAAAATGTCAGCATCGTCATCCTAAAATGAAGCACCTTAGTGCGCTTATGTCAATAGTATTATTTAAGTAAATCTTTTTGACGTCAAAGCTGTAGTAACTGTACTGTACTGTAAATACATCACAACAATAACAGTGTACAAGAACATTATAAGAATACATTATTCGAAAGAATGACTTGAACACTAATAATAACAACACTTAATAGAAGCTCTAAAATGTAATTATTATCTAAATAATCTGAATATCATAGAGATATTCTAGTAACACAGGGGAGCACCAGTTGGTGTTTAAACTTTGGGTCTTCTGGTCTGTTTTATGCCGCCCACTTGTGCAGCCATTGTTCCCAATCGTTGTCTCTTGCATGTGTCAGAACCAAATGAGGATGAGCTTTGATGAATACTAAAGCCTAAACCAGATATCCGTTTGTATGTAATGATTATGCAGTATTAAATTGGAGGTAAATGGCGCCCCCTTTTGAGTTGGTACGAGGATTAGTACACGCTTTAAAAAGGATACCATTATACATAATTCGTGTGCTTGCTAGCAGTGACTAACCCGCATTTACATCACGAGGAGATTAGGAAATGATCCCTGCTGGGTTTCAGTGTATGCGTGTGTTTGTGTCGGTGTGTGTGTTTTCCAGCCATCAGAATGTGAGCAGTGCACTTGTGACAGTGATGGCATTGCCCGCTGTCTTGTGGCAGATTGTGCGCCTCCACCATGTGTCAACCCTGTCTATCAGCCTGGGAAGTGCTGCCCTGAATGCAAGGAGGGTATGTTAAAAACACAGTTTAATAAAAGTAGAAAGTTTAAAAAAAACACTCACAGACAGCATCACAGAGAGAACATTTATCTTTTTTTTTTTTAATAATTTGAGCACAGTTTTCAAATGTTGTCATTTAGACCCACTCTAGTGTGGTCTTGTCTTGTTTTTGAAAATTGGTTTAAAATAGGGATGAGTGTAGTTACACAATGCTATCCATTTGACTGATTATGTGTAGTATCTGTTAAGTTCCAATTACCTCTTCTTCTCCTCTCCCCAAAGGTCCTAACTGCTATGTTGATGGATCACGCAGTAAAGTGATTCCTGCAGGAGAGCCCATCTGGGTTGACTCCTGCACCAAGTGTCGTTGTCACGACGGCCAAGATGCTGGTTACTGGGAGGGAAACCGCCTCGCCACCTGTTCCCGCCTCAGAAACTGTAAACCTCACCAGCCGCCCACCCAGCAAAACTGATTCTCTGTCAGTAGGTAGACTGTCAGAGGTCTACATTTCTTAAAATACATGTTGTTTAAAGAAGCAGTATGTTAATGTACTGTACAGTACTGTGCAAATGTCTTAAGCCACCGGTTTCCTCCACTTGTCCAGTTCCTCAAATTCCTTAAGTTCACACTGCACACAATGTCAAAATATGACAAGTTTTCTGCTAGAAGTTCTTTCGGACCTTCGCTTCTTGTTGGTGCAAAAATGCTATTTTCTGTCTCTCAGATTGTGTTAACTTTGATATTTTTTGTATCATGTGCCTAAACATATGATTTTAAATTTGCTAAATCGTCTCTTATCTAATCTCTCTTACACTGGTTAATCTCTTGAGGGTTTTTTTTTTTTAAATAAAAGACCGCCCTTCAAAAATAATCAAAACAGCAAAGACCGTCCAAAACGGTCCAAAGAAAAAAAATTGCAAAGCCTCTCAAAGTTTGGAGAACTATTGCTCAGACCAATTTGAAAAATTACAATAAAGCCTGCCTACTTTGAAACAAAATATAAAGAATGACATGTGGCTCAAGACTTTTGCACAGCATTGTACCTTAGGCAACAGGACAAGGATACCTAATCCAACATTTCAGTGTAACAAACAACACTAAAGCTGTCACTGACAGGACAATAGCTGAGAATTATAAGAACTTCAAAAACACAAATTTAGGTTCCAGTAATGTTGTTTTAAATGGACAACAAACACTCCAACACTTGTTCCCAATACCTGCACTACTACAGAAGAATCTTTAATGAAACAAATCTAACAGGAACAAGTAAATTAAACGACCCTTGAGTAGTGGCCTTCCTATCATGATTGGTGTTTTTCTGAGAGAGAGAGAGATGAGTGGGCTATTGCAGACCTTGGGGAGGACCAAGGAGGTATTTCAAGCATCAGAACAAAGCCAATGTAATTATTGGATGACAAGAAATGATAATTGACCTGTCACCAGCTGATGCAGCAGTAAAATGCATGCATCACTGTGATGCAATTTAGACTAGGAAACAGCAGAACGGAGCAATAAACAACTTTGTGTCTGTTCTATAAATATTGTAGTTCAATTTCCATGCTAATTGAAATATAATGTATGAGAGTATGGCCTGACATATGACTGTACAGTAGTTGTAGACAAGTGTAATATTTGAAAGCAGGGGTTCATTTAGGAGAATGTGATTTGTACATGTACACTGTAGAGCAGAAAAAAAAACATCAATCTGTAACTCACAGCTTTGCTCATTTTTCACAAGAAAGGTGTAGCTTTTATACAAACAACCTTCTACATTATTTGCACTCTCCAAGTGGAAAATTATGATTTACTGTTTTCAGAATGAAATGTAGCATGAAGTATATTGTCTTTTTTTTTTTTAAACAGAAACATTGATAGGCAGCAGGCCTACCTTCTGTAATTTGTCATCATTTCTCACTTTGATCATGAGGGACATTTCATAGAAAAAAACAAAAGTGATTTCAAGTTTAAAACTCTGTGTTTACCGCTTTGACATTACATAATAATCTCGGGCTGCTGCTGCCTGCATCAGTGCCATTGATCCATTGTAGCTAAATATCATTAATAAGAAGACGCTGTGTTTGTATTTCACAAAATATGAAAGAATTCCTACAAGTGCAGCTTTCAATTTACTGGCTGATATGAAGGGAACTGATGTGATGTGATGCTGCATACCTTTTTTGATAATCCATACAGGTGTGCAGAGAAAATGTGCAAAAATTCTTCAAATTAAAACTCCTTTTTCATGCCCATTAAACTTGTCTGTTTTGAATTGCTTCTTTTTACTCCGAGTGACTCATTTACTGTGCTTCTGTCTGTGAGGACACCTGCCCGATGCCCCTGCAGAGCTTTTCTGCTGACAATGGGAAACAAGCAGCTTCCTGGAAAAAAAACAACAACGATAAAGAACCAGTAAACTAAAACAACAAGAGGACGAAAAGGCTTTCGTGTTGTCGACTTAACTAGGGGACAGAATTTAATTCAGTTTTATTTATATTATTATGAGCAATATATGTGGGAAGTGACAGTGGGAAGGGAAAACTCCCTTTTAACAGGAGGAAACCTCCAGCAGTGCAAAACTCAGGGAGGGGCAGTCATTTTCTGTGACTGTTTGGGGCTGAGTGGAGGAAGACAGGTCAAACAGAGTATAAGAATAGAGCCTGAGAACAACTAATGAATAAATGCAGAATGGTGTAAAAACCACGAAGGGTGAAGAAGAAGCACTCAGGAGAGAAAAGAGGAAAAAAAGTCTGCAGAAGTTCAACTGGACTGTTTGAGATCAAGAGGAAATATTCAAAGAAACATGAAACACACCATCATCACAGTATCTTTTTAACTGCAGATTTATTGATTGTATAGAAAAAGTAGGTTTGATATGATTTAATGCATTCTATATAAGATATAACATTTTCAACATTCAATGTACAAAAAGAAAAAAAAAACATACAGGTACAGGAAATCTTTAAAAACACCCACAGGCCTGAAAGTCCCGTCTGCCATCGGCAGCAGATGAACAAAAAAAGTATCAGAAAAAAAGCGCTTTGAATAGTTGAACCACCAGGTTTACCTGACAGCTGGAACAGCTTCAAAAGTCAAAAAGTCCAACAAGAAACATCAAGCACTCCTCGTGGTTCTTTCAAATACTACTTATGCTAAAGTTTCTTCTGCTGATTTTTACATCTTTAACCCACATTTTATACACACTGCACTGCACCCATCCCTCTCCTGCTTTAAATTATACCTTTTTTCAACTTTCTGTCAACTTCTCATCTCATAAAGGCTTCCCAGAAGGATTGATCTTACATTTAAAGGGACACTCCACAAATTTTACAGTTCAGTCTATTTGTTTAGGTGTGACTTGAAATACCACAGTGCCCATGAATTCCTGCTGCCTTTGCCATCGAGGAGAAGGCAGCTGGAACTGTGTTTTGAACTCTAGTTCAAAGTGACTTAAAAGGTGTTGAACCCACTCATAGTTGATCCACAGTTAAGGGCAGAGCATGCACCAACATTTTAAGCCCATGCAAAATGAACCCAGCGAATATGAGTCAAATTCTTCATTAATCTTTTGGTAAACAGGGAAGTAATTTTAATTCTTTTTAAAGGGGTTTTTTCTTGACTGCCCAAAATGTCCAATTGCACTTACCAACTCTATGAAAGATTTTTAAACTTCTATTTTAAAGCTAACCGCACAGCTGGGATATGTTGGCCGGAGTGGCCACAACTTTACAAAGCACATTAAATTGCTGCACTGTCCCTTTGATATGGCGAGAATGATGAAAATAGTGATGCCATCATTTTATCTGCCTTTAATCTTTGATTATGTTTAGATAACACAACAGGTTTATAAGACAAATTTAAAAAATTTGCATGACTGCATTAGAATTGAAACTAGTCCTTAAAATGTCATCCCACATCCCTCAACAATGACTTAAAAGAAGAACATGATATAGAGGTGAATGAATCTGTAATATTGCACTGCGTGAGCTGTAAACACTTTAGAGAAGGGATCGTTGTTGACCCCTGTGTGCAGTCTGACAACACAAAAACTCACCAGGAGACTACTGCTTAAAAAACAAAAAAATAGGATCAAAGCACAGAGAGAAAAGTGAAAAATAAAATGACGACATCCAAAGAGGACATGAAAAGAAGGGAGATACAAGGATGGGGATGTGTGCCGAGAAAGAAGAAAATGGAGATACAGTAAGTGGCCGGGACTTCACAGACTCAAAGAGAGGCCCTGTCAATATCTATTGAAAGTCGAAGCACCCTTGTGAGGCACGGCTGCGCCTGAAGTGGGTTCATCACAAAGCACAACAGTGTGCCATTGCCACAAACAACCTAAACTGGCAGAGTACAAAAGAAGAGGCATTGAAAAGGGAGATGGTGCTAAAAAAAAAAAAGGGAGGGGTGGACAGTTTGAATGAACGTGTGTGCTCGGGTGTGTGTGTGTGTGCGTGTGCAGAAAAGAGCGTTGATACCTTCCAATAAGCTTGAGGCAAAGATAACAGAGAGCCAAACAGATGGGAACAGTTTTGCCTCAAGGCTAACCAAAGAGGAGGCCAATGGTGCTCGATTTTCACCAAAATAAAAGCCCCAAATTGTTCTCTGTGGTTCAAATTGCAGTCGCAAGACTTTATGCAAACCCCCTGCCACTTTCATGAAAACATACTGCTAATGCTTTCTTTATTTTTTGCACCGAAACAAACATTTAAATATTTTCAATCTCAAAACACACATTTCTATCGCGTCATCTTTGCCCAAAAGAAAGAATTCAAGATAACCTTCCCTTCCCCTTAGCACACATCACTTCTAAAGGCATCAGTTTGGCGTTTAGGCGTCAACAATAACAACACTGACAGTACAGACCAGGAAAAGAAAACAGAAGAAGAAGAAAAGCAAAGCATCAAAGTACAAAACAGTCAAAGACTTCAATGCGGTGATGGAAGAAATGACAGAAGTAAACATGAGACAAAAAGTTCCAGAACTTTAAATAAAAAAAGGATTAATTTAGCCCATCGATTGTGAAATCTGAATGCGTGATAAAACCGTTTAGCATGTAGGCTTGACAGCTGATGTTGATAAAATCTGAAGCAGCAATAGGGACGTCAGTCATACTGCTCAAACTGTAACTTCTCATTACTGCCCTAAAATTAACAATTTCCACCAGCCAAAGAGCAGCACCTTATAATTTCCTCCGTCCGGATATGATCGTCTCCTGCTAAACGATTGACAGGAGAGATAGCAGAGAGATAAAACGGCATATTAATATTATAGTATCAACGGACTATTAATGAATTGTGACACTTAAAAAAAAAAAGACTACCAAGTTAGATTGTAGGCTTAAAAGAGACCTTGAGAATTATTTCACCTTGTCCTGCCCGTGGAGCCGCTTGTAAATCTTACAAGAGTCAGCTTTTGTATTCACGCTGCTTTTTTCTCATAAAACATAACTGACAGCTCATTTCTTCGACATCCCACCGAGCAAAAACCTGTTCAAAAGACGGCGGGATGACGGTGGGAGACAATTTTGCCAGATGTCTGAACGACATCAAGATTTGGTTAAAAAGTAAAGGATGAACAGCAGGATGACATCAATCCATTGATGAACAGATCGATGGATTGATGTCCCTTTTTTGTCGATTGTTGTTTTGTAGATTCAAACATGGAACCTTCTCGTTATGAGGCTGCGGCGCTCATCCTGCTCCTACTGTGCTGCTCTAGCATGCTGGAACAATGTGTTTAGCCTCTCCAGAGGTGTACACAAATACCATCACTATGCAACACACAATGAGAATAAAAACATCATTTACATGTGTATACACACTTGAAGTTCGGTCCATAATTTGTTGGACAAAGACATAATTTTTTACAATTATGTGCACAGTGCAGTGGGTTTTAATCAATAGGTGGCTGAAGTGCAGACTTTCAGCTTCAAATTCCAATTCAAGGGGTTTAACAAAAAGTTTGAATTAATGGCTTAGGAATTACATCAATTTTTTTAAAACTATTAACCAAACCAGCGTAATTTTAAAGATTTTTTTAATACTTTCATGAAACTCCTTTGCAGTCAATAACTGCTTGGAGTCGAGAACCCAAGGACATCACCAAATGCTGTGTTTCCTCCCTTGAGATGGCTCGGCTTTTACTACAACCACCTTCCACTGCTGCTCGTTTGTGGGGCTTTCTGTTTTTGTATTTAATAACTGAAAAGCTCTGTTGGGCTGAAATAAGGTCACCGACTTCGTCATTGAAGAATCTCTAATTCCTTTGCCTGTAAAGGAAAAACTCTTGGGTTGCTTTCTCAGATTGCTTTGGGTCATTATCCATTTGCACTTTGGTTGAATCTGAGCAGAGAGCATAGTGTGTACACTTCACAATTCACTTGTGTAATTAGGGGTCTTAGATCTTGTTATAAGACGTCTGTATTTCCATTCATGAAGGTGTCTCATGATTGTGGACTTTGACAATGATACCATTACCTCCTTGAGTTCATTCTTGATTTCGTTAGACAAGAAGTTGTTTTTCTTAACATCCGTGTTATCATTCACTTTAGTTGTCTTCTTTGTCTTTCAGGCCTTTTGGTGTTGCTGCGCTGGTCAGTGCATCCATTGTTTTTAAGAATGAACCAGACTTTTGATTTGGAAAAGGTTTTTGCTGTGTCACTGATAGGTTTATCTTAGTTTTTCAACCTAATAATGGCCTCCCTCACTTGCACTTACATCTCTCTTGGCGTCATATTTGAAATTACTTTGAAGAGCTGTAACTTGAGATATTATGTCTGGTTCACTTGTTGTGAAAAAACAAGATAACAGACCTCACCTGCCCATGAAACTGCCTTTCAGCCAATTGTCCAAATAACTTTGAGCCTTTGAAAAATTGGGGACGGCATATAAAAGTGGCTGAATTTCCTAAATGGTTAATGCAAAACCTCTGCAATGCAATCAGATCTGGATTGGGTGATTTAAAACCACTGTGGTGGTATACAAATGACAAAATCTGTGTCTTTGCCCAACAAATTTTGCACATATCTGTACAGGTTGCCCAGTAATATTAGCCTATTTGGTAAAAAACGTTCACTTTTGGACCAAATTTAAAACTTTTAAGACACCCAAACAAAACAAATTTCACCCCCTGACTTTTCAACCAAATTTAGCGTTAACAGTGACATTAGCTAAAAGAAAACCAACACCAGTGGATGTCTGGAGCTTTGGGGAATACTGTATATGCAGAAAATATGGTAAATTTCCAATATCTTTTAAAGGAGTATTAGCTCAATGTTGACTTTAAAGTGCATATTAGCAAAATAAACTGAAAAAAAAGAAGTTTCCAGAAGTATAATCTCCTTATGTGCTGCAGGGGGTCAAAATCATAACTGAGCTGTCAGTATGTATCAGACCTGCTGTCTTCAGTTCTTCCATTTGATTTCAAATGCTCTCCAAAGATAGTTTCAGTACACTGCATACAGGAGAAACCCTTTCATCCTTTCAGTTTATTTACTGTTGTTGAAAAACTCTCAACAAGTCAGCTTCTGCTTCCAGAGTTTAACTTCATATATATGTATAAAAACAGAGAACAAAAAGAGAGTTCCCGGTCGTCTGTAGCGGCTGACAAACGTGTTTCATCAGCGTGTTCATGTGTCACCAGCACTCATTTGAGTCTTCTGCTGTAGATGCAGGCACAATACACATTCATTAATTGATAGCAGAGGGTTTGATTGAGTAATTAGATCCAAACAAGTCACTCCCTGACGAAAATGTCCAAAGCAAATTGTCTGTTAGCATCACAGGACAAGAGACGCTGATGTCTCTGATATGCAAGCCGTTAGACACAGTAACACAGTTCATCACTGCATGTCAGTATGTTGTGGTAATGTTACAGCTTGACTCCAGGGGCTGTTAATGCGCACAAAGTTAGTTCTTTCTTGCATTTTCAAAGTATGCATGAAAACAGTCTGTACGTTTTCTCATGGAGACAGTTTTAAGACGTTACGAGAAATCCATCGTCAACATTTAAGAAAGTGTCACAAAGTGTTACATGACACACCAGCAGTTCCTGTCAATGCTCGCTGTCAACATGCCATCGGTTGCCCTCCAGTTTGATAGGAAAACTTAAGTTTGACGCCACTGATAATCCACCTTTGGTCCACAAGTTATTCATTCTGCAGTCATTGATTGTTACAGGTGTGATAGCACCCACTGTCTGCTTCAAGAAGTTGTTGGTGGAAAGAGCCTGAGTCCTAAAAGAGAGAAATATCAAGCTGAATAGAGTGGAAACAAGGCAGAAAGAGACACTATGATGTGCTTGCGACAAGTTTTGCTCTCTTATTTTCAATTTCATATTCATTCAGATGCCTGTGAGACACTCTCAGTTTTCTTTCCGTCCTTTAAGTTCTCTTCTTTCACATCTTCCTCTCGCTAGGCCAGTTGCATCCTCCCCCACATCGTCCACTTTCTCTCTTTCATTTCTTCTAGCCCTTAATGGGCCGAGGTGGTGGCTTGCCGATCTCCACGGAGATGTTCGTGTACAGAGGATACTTCCTGACTTGAACCAGTCTGTAGGTCAGAGAGCTGATGCCGTCCTTCTTCATTGTGTTCTTGGTGTTCTGTATTTTGTTGAATCTAATGGAGTAAATGAAGAGAGGGAAGGAAGGGCAGGGAGAGAGCAGGAAATGAAGGAGACAATCAAGAATATTAGATTCAGTTCAGTGTAAGTTAAAAACAAAACAAAAACAGGAGTACCAGATAAAAAGTACCAGGTACCAGGTTACAGCCCAAGTTCGGTTACAGTTACAGCAATGCTGCAATGTGGATGAGAAAATATAAATCAATCGTTTCTTCTCGTCAACTGTTTTTTTTATTCTACAAAAAGCAACCAGATGCCTGACACACTGCTAAGGAAAGAAAAAAATGAGGAAAACTGAAAAAAAAGGCCTAGCTGTAGGTTCCAGTGCAAGTTTTTAATAATAAAAAAGTCAAAAAGAAGTATAACTACGGAGCCCCGCAGGGGACATGGGAGAAAAAAAAAATTAAGACGGACTTTTGCGAGATCTCGCAAAAGTCCGTCTTAATGTTTCCCCCCGTATATAACCTTTGTATATTTGCAAACCCTTAAAACTGCATCTGAAAGTTGTGCCAAGTTTGGTCATTTTTTCCATCCTCTAATCCAATTCCGGGTTGCGGCGGCACAGAGCACAGCTGCTTTATTTTGCAGGCGCACTTTTAATGGAATATGCAATGCACAAATATACACAAAAGATCATATTCTGTGCACAGGACACTGCAGAGATTGGAAATAACTTAAAGACAGGGGATAAACTAGTCCAGAAAGCATTCAAGGCAAATAAAAACAAAACAAAAACAGATATTAGAAAAGATTAAACTTTCAAAAACATGCATGAACTCCATCTGCAATGTGCTGCTGTGCACATTTAACCAATATGATGAAAAGAGCCCGATGTCTACTGGCTAAAGTTTCCTAAAAGTTAAGAAAATAGAGCATCTGATTTTTTCCCCAAGCTGATCGTGACCAACAGGTGGTGCTGTGGCCTAGCACAGGGACTCAGAGAACGGGATGATCTATAATATCTACCTGGGTTTGTCTGTCTTATGCCGGGATATCTTTTTCCATGGGCTGTGATTCAGCAGTTACATCAGAAAGCGCTCTGATTTTGGTATTAAAGATGGGGGAAAAAATTCACACAGTGTGTCAGGCAGTTACACAGAGTGGCTGCTGAGCCTCAGTTCAGCATGTGATGCAACCTTTGGCATTAAAACAGATTCATAACACAAACACGCCTGTCACCCTTGTAGTAGCATGAGTTTTTGCAGGCATTCAGAATGGAAATGAGGCCACAGTGTCTACCAGCGTGTTTACACTCTTGTCTTAAAATCTCTTCCTTTTTTTCTTTTTTTTTTTGAGGTCTCTGAGCAGAGAAAGAGCTGATGTGTGCAAACACCCAGAACTCCACACTCACTTTCAAAAGACAGCCATGACTGACTGCAACAAAAAATGTCTTCTTAATGATATGCTTGGACATGCAACTGGAGATGACACTTCAGTCCGACATGGACCAGTGAGTCTACAGATCCTTGTCAGAGCTGACGAGCAGAGATCTCTCTTCTCTTCCTGCATTCTGTCTCTCTCAAATCAAATCAAAAATCTTTATTGGCATGAACGGAAGCTGGGTAAAAAAAACGTTGTCAAGCATCTTCCTGCTGCACAATATACAATACAGTAACATATACATAGAATCACCTGTTCTCTGACTTCTACAAAAAGACGGCACTTTTACCTGGAAGGAGGGGGAATTCATTTAGGAGAAAGAGAAAGGAAGCAGAAGAGGAATGGGAGCGTGTTTAAGGTAAAACAGAGGTTGGATGACAGGGAAGAAAAATGAAGGACAGATAGGCGATGAGATAAACATGTCTGGGTGTGACAGATGGATGGAGATATAGTGATATTAAAAATAAAGCGAATGAAGGGGGGGAAAGCTAAATCTTTGGATGACTCTATCATACGAAGAATATTAAACACAATCCCTGCCTACATTCAGTATAAAGAATATCTAATACATGTAAACACACACATACAGGCACACCCTGTAGGTTACCTTATGTATCCTTTCAAAGCTCTTGGACTTACTTTCTAGAGTTAGAGGGCGAGACAAAGACATCCTCGTTACATATTCATTAGCCTGATTTCCAGACGTCCTGACTGGGCTAAGTAAAGCTCCTTTTTAATTCCACTGAGGGTCTCACAGGAAAACATTTCTGGTTAAGAATCTCAACAATAGATTGTCGTGCCAGCTAATCAGGGTTATTTTGCTCTAGTGTCACATTTTGAGTTGGCCCACTTAACCTTGTTTGAAAAAAAAAATCTTAAAAGAAGAGTTTGGGTAACTCATTTGGTTCTTTCTTAAGAAAGAAAGGTTTTACAGGACTCTAATGCAGTACTGCGAAAAGTAAAAAGTATATCAATAACTTTTAAGAACCACATTTTGCAGGAATATCTTGAAGTAACTGTATTCTGTATGACTTTTGGTCCATTCTTCTTTACAATGCTGCTTCAGTTCTTCGAGGGTTGTAGGCTTCTTTAATTTGCTGTATGCATAGCTCTCTTACAGTCCAGTGACAGCACTTTACTCAGGTCAAGGTCTAGACTTTGACTGGGTTATTGCAGCATCTTGATTGTATTCTGTTCATTTGTAGATTTGTTGCTGTCCTTGGGACCATTGTCCTGTTGATTTGACCCAATTTAGGACAAGCTTTAGCTCTCAGAAAGATAGCCTCACATTTAAATCTAGAATACTTTAGTAGACAGGCATGGTCTGACTAGCCTTCCAAATAAGTCAAACATGTTCAGTCAATTTCTAATTGTACTGCCATGAACTGAGATGTATCTTTTAAAAAATTTATTTGAGCAATGCAAGGTCTGACTTTTGGGTGAATTTACTGGGACATCCACTTCTGGGAAGATTGTGGCATTGTGTTAACACACACCTGAATGCTTCAGACCAGCAAGCTGCCAAAACATTTAAGCCAAAAGTTTTTCAATTAATCAGGTGCATTTAATTAGTAGCAGCTGCTTGCTACATACCCACTTAAGTCCTATGCAAGAAGTAAGGGTGTACTTAGCTTTTGACAGCACAGCAACAACTACAGATCGAGGTAAGGTTAAGTTTGGTTTTTTTTCAGTACCCTTAGATCTGTGTCCAATCAGTCCACCATCAGAAAATGACTTAACCTTCATTTATTTATTGAGTCTATAGGAAAGAAACACTAAAGCTTTTTAAACTGCAGTATTTTATTATAAGTTCATTATAATACCCAAGTATATAATAATTATCGAATCAAAATTAAGATAAGATATGTTAGATATAACAAATACAAACATAGCTTAGAAAGATATCTATCAAGTCACGTAACATAATAAACTACAACAGCTCACAGGACTGGTAAGCAGATTAGCTGCTAATGCTAACAGTCCAGCTAAAGATCAATGTTGTTGTTTTTTTAAATGTTGTTTTTTTTTATGAAATTAAGTCATTCATATAGAAGAAATTAATTAGTGTGCATCAGATAAGTCAATAAGTGGATTTTCTTTATCTCTTTCAGATGTAGGCTAGCTGTTTCTAGCTAGCTATACTAAGCTAAGATAATATTTACTACCCAGGTGTGAGAATTTATCAATCCTCTCATCATTAGTCTCTCAGTAATAAATTAGCAAATGAGAACTACCTCCCACTTCTTCTGTATTATGAATGAAACTGTAAATTTAAAGTGATGTTAGGTTACATTTTTATCTTTAAAGGTAATTATTAGTTATGGTTTATTATTGGTTACATACACATACAGATATCAACCCAAATACACACAAACACCCTCTGAAGCTGCAATGTCCCAGGATGATAACAAAGGGATGGCATATTGAATGCGCTTGCTGTGCATCTGGTTCAATTGCAATGCTGTTTGCCCGATACAAATGGTGTATGGGTGTGTGCTCTAACTGATACTTGTAGCTTGTGATTAATGTTCCTCTTTCTTACATCCATCGGCACAACATCTCATTGCTATGCCTAACCAGCATTTCAGACAAGCTGAGAGAATGGACTCCTGTGAATGTTCGAGTTAATGTGAATGCATGTGTGCAGAGGAGATAGCAAACATTCATCAGATAGTCAAGACAACGCTTCCCTTGGTAAAAGCTGGACATTACGCAGGTACTCCAGATAAACTCTCCCAAAAGGCTCAATCATTAATCTGAATCTAAACAGAGAAGAAACTCTGCACCTGAAGACAAAAAGCGGAAACAAAAGCTTAGTTTATCAGTGCAATTGGCAGGCTTCTGCAAGAACAACCTTAAAATGAAACTTTACACACACACACACACACACACACACACACACACACACACACACACACACACACACACACACACACACACACACACACACGTGTGTGTTCTGCATATACATGCTGAATATATATACGGCACATAAGGGGCCAATGACCAAAAACTCCTTGATATACTTCAGAACAAGGCAACGTAAATGGTTTAAAGGTAGTCTATTTATGATATTCTATCAATTTTTGAATATTTCCCAGTATAGAATCCTATTGTGCCATTGACACCTTATTGGTTGCTAAATTTTTGGGTATGTGATATCATTTGAAAGCTATCAACAAGTATCCCTAAATCATCTCTTGGACTAAAGAACTGACAAATTAAGAAATTTATGGTAAAAGGTAAGAGTTTATATGCTAACAAACAAAGCAATCATGGTCCTTGACGGTCGGTCTGTGTGCCTGGAGGCTTTGGCAATTATTTTCCCAGCAACCAGCTGTCAACCTCCAGCAACCAAACACAATCAATCAGGGAATAATCATTTTTTTCGGCCAAGTTGATGTTACATTGTTAATTGTCACGTCTGCAAAACCTCAATTACAGATTTATTCCATGACAAAAATTAACAACAGTGTTGCTGTTAATGTTTTGTTAGATAATTCTGCAAAATCAAACAGATGCATTGACACTTTTTACTTAAGGCTCCAGTCATACAGGACTAGAGACTGGCTTCTCGCCTGGCAACCGGTGGTTGCTAGGGAAAAAAGTATTCCCTGACTGGTTGAGAGTGGCTGCTGGCAATTTCTGTTAAATCAATTACTGAAGCCACAGTTATGCAGGCCTACAGGCCACTCACTAACCCCCTGGTAACCATTGGTTGCTCATCCACAGCTCCGAGAATACATCATGTCAGGCATACAATAGGCTGGTTATGCCAGTCACATTACTTGGATTATGGAAATCCATAAGAATTGAGTGGAATCATCTTCAACTTGAATCATCAATTGAATATACAAGCAAATCATTATGTATAGGTGATTCATGTACAAATACATGATTGATTTTAGGTTTACCATCTTGAGTTGCATTTGGTGGTGTGATAGGTGGCAGTGTTGGTTAATTGGTAGTTTGGTCCAGACTGAAATATGTTCAGAGATTAGCTGCAAATGCACTCTTGCCCTCTTATGAATGCCACTTTGGGTTTAGCAATAATCATCGGATGCAAGCTAAAGTAATATGATGAAGTAAATGATAAATCTGCTAAACAACAGCAAATGTGCATTTTTATTGTGAACATGTTAGCTTGCTGTGTTTTCTTTGGTGTGTCTCAGAGAACAGGGTTCACTCTGGTAACCAAACAACTATTTCCTTGTTTCTGCCTTTTTTCATGCTCTCTTCAGAAAACATTAGATGTTCTGGCATATTGAATTGACTTAAGAATTTCCTGCAGAGAGAAAAAAGACCCTTTAAAGTAAATTAAAATAAATGCAAAACTGTACAGCAGAGAAAGGACAGAGAAAAACACTCTCCCCTTCACCCATACTGCCATGAGGTGGCGGTTTTTCCTTTCACAGCCTCCTGATTATTCTAAGCTGCCATGCTTTGTTTAAGCCCAAATCCTGCTTCTTTTCAAACAGATCCTTTAAGTCAAAATTTCCGGAACATTATAATGAGTGTCCAGAAGGGCTGTAAAAATGAAGTTTTTGCCCACTAATAGGCAGCTATTTTCTGCCCCTCGCCACAGTTATGAATAATGCATCGACCTCAAATAAATAGCATCCCTGTTGGTGTCACCTCTTATTGAGGAAGTGTGGTCTATGGTCTATAGAGTCCAGAATGACCATCAAGACGAGGAGGAAAACGACAAAAAGGTATCAATCAGACACACGCACGAGTGTGTGCACACACACAAACACTCTCTCCCTCTCTCTTTCAGTCCACTGGCTGATTTATTGATTTTGATGAAGGCAACTAGACCACTTTGACCTAGCTGGCTCCTATTTCTAACGGTGTCATTTCAGCAGGCAATTACAGAGGGATCGTTGAATCTTTCTCTCTGAGTCAAACACACACACTTTCACATATACACACATACACAAAACAATGATAGATGACACATTAAACAGGCCTGGTTATTTTACACATCTTTGCATTCAAGTTCCTGCCGCCTTTTTCCAGGACAGATTGTTAAGTTTGAAGTTAAATTACATCTAGATGGACGTCTGACATCTCTACTTCTGTAGTCGTGAAGCATGAAAAAAAAATCTTTCCATTTTGTTTCAGGTGATTTTATTTTTTTATATTTATTTATTTATTACCTTTCAGGTTGTAATAGGAGACTGGCATGAAGAAAGGAAGAGATTTAATAAAACAAAAAACTAAGAAAAGACCAAAAGTCATGTTACATATTTAAGGTTAAGAGGAGACAAAAAGGTTCTCTTTAAGGTATCCAATTCATATTTATAGTATAATAAAATATAATATATTTATGGGTACTTGTGATCAACAAGAACAGCTTTGTATGGATTTGCAGTGACCGTTCCCTCTCAGGCTACAAGTGAAGTCAAATCCTACCTCCCCATCGCATGACAGATGCCTCAGATCTCCTTACTGCAGGAGACAAGAGTTCAGCTTTTCCATGTTGAAAGGGGCCTATTATGCTTTTCTTATCTTCAGTCATATACTGCTACAATGGTGTATGCTCATAACAACATGGAGAAAAGTTTAAATAATGCGACCAGTGTACTCCTATTGATGGTACCAAGTCCAGATAAACGGGGAGGGCTGCATCAGGAAGGGCGTAAAATCTTGGCCAAATGAAGCAAGTCTCATTCTTTATGTGCCATTTTCATACAGGATCGGTCGAGTCTGGGTTAACAACGACCCTCTTTGTGGCCAACAGTGTGCTGGTGGACATTGTGCTACTGTTAGCCTAAAACAATAAAAGAAGAAAGCGGGGAAGACATGTTAAGAGATAGCGAGAGAGAAGAAAAGGCAGGAGGTTCAGAGGTGAAAGCAGTGACTGCAGAAAGATATCGTCAAGAGTAAAAGGGATCTTTTACAAAATGGTAGTGAAACCTGCTATGATGTATGGTTTGGAGACAGCGGCACTAAGAACAAGACAGGAGGTAGACCTGGAGGTGGCACATGAAGATTTTCACTGAAACTAAACAGGATGGACAAGATTAGAAGTGAGTACCTCAGAGAGACAGCTCAGCTTGAGCAGTTTGGGGACAAAGTTCGAAAGGCAAGGGCGAGATGGTTTGGACATGTGCAGAGGCGAGATAGTGGATATACTGGACAAAGGATATTGAAGGTGGAGCTGCTAGGTAGGAAGAAAAAAAGGCGACCACAGTGAAGGCAGTAGTGAAGGAGGACATGCAGAGGGTCGGTGTGACAGAGGAGGATCCTAGGGTTAGCTAAGATGGAGGCAGATAATCCGCTGTCATGACCCCGAAAGGGAGCAGCAAAAAGAAGAAAGTGAAGAATAAGCGGGGAGTTGCCCAGCCTGGGGGTTTCTCAACCCAGTGACAAAGTGGTTTTGTGTGTTTTTATTTTTTAACTCTTGTCTCAGAGCAGAAATCCATAATGAGGTCACCTGCCTCACATAGCATTGGCTGTGGAAAAATTAGCCCGCCCATGTGGTTTTCAAAGTTTTGTCCGTGTTGAGCAGCCAATCAGAAGAAAGCTGAAACTCTGCTTTTAAGGTCATCCTTGACCTTAAAGGGAGAGGAGCTGAAATGGCATCTTTCAGGTCTGAACAAAGCGGATGCACCAAACTCCAGTTTATGATAAAGAAGGATTATTTTGAACTGTGACTCATACAAAGCTGCTCTAGGACAGTCCGAGAATAAAAATATGAAGATGGAAACCAACAAAACATATTTCCTTTAATTTGTCACATACAAGTAAGTATTAAAGGTGTGCAATAGCTGTGACTTGATTTGTTTGTTAGTTAATGAGTTACCAACAAGATAAAAATAAAAACTATATACAACACTTCAGCTTTTGCAGCTCAGGCTCGTGGTGGGGCTCGAGGCTATTCGAGCAGTTGTAGGGTAAGAGGCAAGGTAGATCCCTACAAACCAGACAGGACCCAAGTCTGTCGTAGGGCTAAGAGACAGACAACCAGTTACCCTCACATCCACACTTACAGCTAATTTTAGAATCCAACCAAAATAACGAGCATGTCTTTTGACTGAAGGAGAAAGCCGTAGTACCCAGAGAATGCATGCTTTGAAAGTTTATCTGAAGTTTATTTTTTTAAAGAAGAAAAAAAGTGAAAGTTTTCAAATTCAGTTTTTGATTACAAAATAATTCTCGAAGATACCTTTGTGAAGCTTTCTTTTAGTTTAGACTGACCTTGGCGTATTGTCCAAACTTTTTATGAAGCACCTTTTCAGAGCTCTGTGACTGTTTTTGATGTGTTTTGCTGTTTGTAATTTTTTTCACAAGCTGTATAAAAGCCTCTCTTGTAAAAAGAGCTATTGATCCCATTCAGGCTAGCTCATTAAACAAAAACTTTAACAATGTATCAGACGCAGCGCTCACATCTTCAAAATTCAAATCAAGCTGGTCAGAATTTGTCTGGCTCCAGCAAACACAGTCAATACTCTTTCAGTCATGGCTCTTGTTGCCAGCAGTTTTTAATCTTCTTATAAACCAATTTAGGAGCTACAACTAAACCAGACCTCACTCCACCATGAGGCAGCAGAGTTTGTCAGAATGGTGAAACATAATAATGTCACATGAGATCAAACTAAAATGTTACTGGAGGAGACAACAGATTTCACTATGTCTCCATTCAGCCGGAGCCACAGCAGCTATTGATTTTTTGTGTTGAGAGGCATCGTTGCCCAGTCTATTCAGGCATGAAAACGGGGGCTCTTAGAGGAGAATAAACAGTGATAATCCACATTTAAGCAGCTTAATGTGAGGTGCTATACTCCTGGTGATTAATGTGTCTAGAAGGGCTCATCTCTGCATATTGGGTCTCATTCATCAAACCATAAAATAACACACTTATAGGGGAAGGTTTTTACGCATTTGTCTGAAAAGCAATTTAAATGGGTGTAGCCAAAAGAGCAACATTTAAGCCCCTGGGCCGTATCTCTGAAAAGCAATTTTTGGTTTAGTGAAAGTGTTTTGTTCCTGGCATTTAAAAATCGCACAATCTTTAGTGACCACCAAGGTTGAGCTGTGGCCTTCAGAGGTTTGTTTTATTTATATTTTGTTCAGTCATCTGATACTTTTAGGCATGAAGTTTCCATCTAGGATTCTCTACACTTACATGAGCCACAACGCTCATATTACTATTTGCCTATTATTAGATTACTTTCAATCAATAAGGGTTCAACAAGAATTTATAATCACACCTTTGAGCCACACAGATTTTATTTAGTTAACATGCCGCCTTGTCTTCTTGCATGACATCGGGCTATTGCTTAAATATTTTAACCCCTTAGCAGTCCTACAAATTTACAATTAGTCCCCTAAACCATCCAATGTACCGTGGGCGGTACGTCCGACTGCTAACAGGTTAATATCCTACTATGAGTAAAACGTTTCACTCATGTTGTTTACACCTGCACCTCAGACTGAGAGATAGCATTGCATAGTGGATCAAAATCTGATGGCGCTTCTTCACGTTCATGATTTCCATCCAGCACCACTGACTGAAATGCAGCCCCAAGTCGTGACCTTCACTGTGTTTTACAGAATGCTCTCGACACTCACTGTTGTACCTCTCTCCTGACCTGACAGGCAGGAATGACAAATAACTCTTTGGGAGTCAACTTGGTGCAAAAATAGTATTTCATACTTGTCCTACTGATGTGCTTGGCATTTTTGTATATTCAACTAAAGAAAATGGGAATAAATGTGTTTTTGTGACAGGGTGCTCGTTACAAAGTGCCTAATGATACAAATAAATTTGCTTAAGTGTGTAATATGTGTAGAACGAACACTGGTTCATCCTTGAGTTAGGTGCCTTTTTGTGTTTGAATGATTCATAGGTCAGCAATAAGTGGCTTAAAAAATCTTCTGAAAATCACCTTGTACACAGACTGGAGTGAAAAAGCAGCCAAAGAAAAACTGAAAGAGCTTCAGAAAGCCTGGAGAACTGAAAAAACCCTCCTCTGGCTTCTTGGCAAATATTAAACTGAGAGGAGCAAGACTTTTCTAAATGTTGGCACTAAATGATCAGCCTCATTTGAGACATTTTCCATTCTCTGACTTTCCTCAGCAAGTTAAAAATAATTGCTCCAAACTGCATCAGTCAGGCTGTAAAGATGCCACTAGTGAAGTAATATATAAAGTTAAGTCTTTTCTAAAACACTTTCACACTTCTAAGGTAGCAATTTTCCTTTTGCCCACCGTTTCTTATGACAAGCTGCAGTACTTGTCAGTTGTAGGGAACTCCCAAGTGTGAATGCGCACGGTGTAAGAAACTGCTAAAAATAAAGGTCAAGTCCTCATTTAAACACCTCTGATTAAAGGTTAAAGTATCCTTAACATTTAAGTTTTGCAAAACTGGACAGTGACAGTGGATAATCTGGACGACAGCAGTGAACAGGAGACCCACTGCTGCCCATAACACTGCCTCACATTTCAGAGCAGTAAATTGCACTGTAGGAAACATTAATTATAAAGCCACGCCACTGATGACTTCTGCAGTGCCACGCGATCATAATTCTTTCAAACTGAAATGAAAAATTCAGAAAGAAACGTCTGAACCGAGTAGCTGTGAAACAAAAGCGGCGCGATCGATCCGAATATAAAGCCGGAGAACGACTTCAGACAATGATGCAGTACCTCTGTGGGTTGGGCTCGTTGTGTTTGTCTCTCTCGTGCTTAATCATTCTGTAGCGGCCGATGCGAACGTCTGGCCTAGACACCTTCATCCCATTCAGAGTGATCCTGCAACACATGCAGATAGAACAGAATCTATTAGAGAAAAGGAAACAAACTGAGCCAAAGAGCAGGTGAGAGAGAAAACATGCTGATTATTGAGGAAAACACTGTAACAAACAGAGCTGGAAGACAAGGAGAGGGAGAACACATTAATGAAGAAATATAGCGAGGCTGCAACTTTTTATGTTATCTATCAGCTATTTTATTAAATCAACAGCAAAGAGAATCAATTTATGGAAATCGCAAGTTCCCAAAGCCGAAGCCTGAGATGACAGCACTTCTGCTGTGAGAAGAAATTATTTAGTCTACAAAAAGTGGGAAAAAAATCCTTTAAAATACCTGTTTCAAATATCTAATCCTTGAAATAATGTTTTAAATGCCCGAACCTGATGAATAGTAAACAAAAATAATAAAAATGTTTGTCACACACAACAGAAAAGCTGGAAATCCACACATTTAGTAATGTGTAAGTAAGTAAGTAAGTAAGTAAGCAAGTAATAAGTAATTAAGTAAGTAAGTATAAGTAGTAAGTAGTAAGTAAGTATATGAAAATAATCAATAATAAAATGTGATATGTTCAACTTGTGTTTATATTAATAGAGAGTCAACAAAAGCAGGAATTCCTCATATAATAGAAGCGAGAGCGAGCAAATGTTTTGCTTCAAAACAAATCAATAAATGCGGCTGCTTAATTTTGCCTTTTTAGTACAAAATCCCCCCGTGGTGTTCCCACTGACTTAGTCTCATGTGTGTTTGTCGTCAAACAGCTGAAGCTTCTCATTACTGCAGCTTTAGCCGAACTTTGGAGAATCGTGGATTTTGGCTATCCATCTGTCACACCAAACGCTCAGCAGCACTGAGAGAAAGGCCCTTATTTCCCATGATCTGTCGTGTAGCTGCATCAGTTACTGCACAACGCACCTTTTAGATTTTCCTGCCAGCTTTTGCAACCAAATAATTAACTTTCGAACCCCAATATGTGCACTTCTGTGATGCACATGTTATAGAGAAAACTGTGAAAAGGTTAATTTTGTTCCTCGGAAGTGATAGTTATGCAATGCTACTCTGTGAGTCTACTGAGAATTGGATAAACCTTGCAGAGACCAAGAAAAAAGAAAGGAGAATATGAGAACAGAAATTTAATGTTGTGTTCGTTTATAATCTGCTATGGTCTTCATTAGGTATCCCTGGGTCCATTCAAGGCCAGGAAGGGCAAAAAAATCATTACAGCAACCGACAACTCTATTAACAGACTGTACAGCTAATCAATATTTGTGCTAAAATATTGCTGTAAGACACATTAAATCTATACATATCTCACAATAACTGACTATTCTTGCTAACAGGAAAGAATTTGTGGTGGTGTATCGGCTATTTTGACTTCTGCCCTTCACATCGAACTCTTAGTCCCATCCTTAAAGGGTCATAACTCACCTAGACAGGACATTGCAAAGCAAAGGAAGCTAAAAACTAACACAGCAATGATACTTGCATACCACAAACATAAACGATCCAACCAATCAATCTCCACTCACGAACTCTGGGGACATCAGCTGGGAATAAGGGGAGCATTAGCGGTGTGTTTCCCTGTAAAGTTTGGGATCAGAACTTTTAGAAACAGTGGTAACATTGTATTACTAGGATTCAACACAGAGCCAACTCGGCACAGAGATTTATATCTAATGCAACAGCAAATGGGATGTAGACAACACAAACAACATCTCTGCTCCACATAAAGCCCAGTTTAAAACCATAGGCTTCCAGAGACATTGATATTCATACCCGAGACGGCATAACGGATACTGAATGAGCGATTCTTATTTATTGTAACGCTCTGATTCGTGCAGTCTCTTTGTCTTAAAAATCATCCATGCCTGATATTGCTCCGCAGCAACTTCACGTGTATTCTAGACTTTCAATGCAGAGCTTTCCCTTTTTTCTTCTCCTCTACTTGTTACATCCTCGTTTATCTTATTCATACCTTTCTCTTTTTGAATCTGCTCATTACTCTCACCTTCAGTTTTGTTCTCTTTACCTGAGTTTTTAAAAGCTGATTCCAAATGTTTGCACAGTCTGCTGAAGGTTAAAGTCGGTGCTTTGTGAAGTGCTTTTGTGTCAAAGAATCATATCTAATTGGCATGGTGAAAAAACACATTTTATAATAAAAATATCTTTGGTTAAGAAGTGGTGAATTTATTCAACCCCACACAAATGACTTGAAAATTCAATTTATTCACTTTAGTGACTCAATAAAATGTGAAAACATTCAACCTCATGTTGAGAAAATATGTAGCTATTCCTTTTCTTTCTAAATTGTATTCATTTGGTGTATGGAGCTAGATATTAGGCTTAACTTTAAACAAAAAAGAGACCAATTAACCAATTAAAAAGCTCTATAGTATAAATATTCCCCAACTGGCAAGCAAGTTATTACTTTGGTTGCTAACAGATTCCCATGGTTCCTTGTACAGTATATGACATGAGTGATAATGACCTATCTGCCAGGACTCGCTAACTACTAGTTAAGTGATAGGAAAACTGTAACACAAATCAGAAACAGAACAAACATTCTCCTAAGCACAGTTTTGAAGAGTATCAGAGTATTTGCATGTAAGTGGACGTGTTCACTGCAAACTATGAGCCTGATTTACTTTATCCTACACTGCCACTATTTCAAAACGTAGGACAAGTTTATCTAATTTGGTTAGCGGTTATGTGAAGGCAAAACTGATAGATATTATGATATATATCCACAAATAAATAATATTCAATAAAAAGACCAAATTTAAAACCTAGCTAACTGCTATATAACCATAGCTGCAGCCTAGTAGCGATAACATTTAGCACCACTAGACATTGCTATATAAATATACCTTTATTTGTGTAGCACTGTTCAAGTTTTTTCATCAAATGTTTGAAAGTGTATATTTTTGAACTCTTCTGCTCCAATAGCTTTTCTAACTGTTAAGCTAGGGCTAAGCTAACTGCCTCCTCTTCTCATGTAGCCCTCAGTAAAAATACAAATTAAAAAGCTACATTTCTCAAATGTGTGTCTTCAGTTAAATTGGTATTACAGAGGGAAGTGATTTTTTTGTGGACTGGATAGAGTCACAGCAGTCAGCACTCTTTGCACTGATGCTAAACTCAGTTTTACTGATTTATCAGTTTAACTCAATCTCTGCCTCTTTTCATATCCACTCCTTTCCCTCCCTGACCATCTCTAAAGGTATTTCCACACATTAACTTTGGAAAATGTGTAAAGAATCAGGTCAGGGAATTGCTCTTCCTCAAATGCAGCTAACAACAGTATACAGTTAGCACTAACAGCCTTCTCTCTTCCCGAAATACTTTGTATGGTTTAGAGGAGGGTGCTGCTTGAGTGTGTATGAGGCAGAAGACAGGATGACCACTCAATAGCTGCGAATACCCCGGACTATTACCAGTGCTATACCAATATTGGAAGTGAGGGTAAAGATCGTTAATGTCCAGTCTGATTGCACAGTACATTTGCTTTCTCATTTGCACCTCCGTTGGGTAATGTGTATAAAAGTACAGGGCTGAAGTGAATGTGTAAAAATGGCTTTCACCTACCTACTCATGCTCCTTGTTTTCTTTTCACCTTGCTACTCCCCTCTGTGCATTTTCTTCTTCACAGTATGCTTATTTTCACCTTTTTTCTCCTCCCCACCCTTCCTCATCTCCCCCTCTTGTCTGTACTTTCTCTGTGTTCATCTCCTTCTCTTCACGTTCCCTTTTCTTTCTCACCTCTCATCTTCTCTACAGACTAGCAAAATGTAAATAACCCCGAATGGAGCACCATGCCATCAAAAGCACATCAGCCTGTAAGAGAAACCCAAACTCCATCAAAACAACCCCATAAATAAATTCATTGAAAAACTAAATAAGAGATTTTAGCCTCTTTTTCTTTATTTTTCTCTCAAATCTCGGGGACTTTGCTGATTTAGCAGCCACGCATAGATAACTGCTTTGTCAGTGTGTGTGCACATGTGAGCATGAATGCATTTGCATAATTTTGAGAGTTATTATGGTGCAAATAATGTGTGGGTTTGAAAGTGAGCAAAGCAGTCCTTCTCTGAGCTTAGTTTTATATTATGCATAGTTCTGCATCTTTAAAATAATCTTTTTTTTTTTTTTGCCTGTTACCCTGCAGAGAGTGTAGCTAAGGCTCGCCCGGGGTGAATCCTTTCTCCTTCATCTGAATCAGTATAAATCTCAGCATCTTATTTTTATATTCAGAGATTCACGTCACGAAAGAATTTTTGAGTAAATCAACAATTCGTTTCACCCTTTGCCATACAGACAGCTTCATAGCTGGCTGTTTTTCAGACTGGTAATGGTACTTTCAGAAGAGTCTCCCAGAACTTCCGTAAGTGAAAATATAGATGACACAGCATAAAAACTGTTGCAGGTAGAGGCCTGCTATAGAAAAAGGACAAAATAACAGCTCTATTTACTAAGAAAGCTCAATAGTTCTCAAGGCTAAATTATTAAATGCTGCATTATTCAGATTAATGCTTTAATGTGAATCAAAAATTATTTTGTACTATTTTCTAGCCTTTAGTGTCTCATAGAATATTCAACAGTTTTACCTCATGGGTCTTGACCTGTCATTAAAATTAATCCTCTGAGAAGTTTCGAAGGGATTTAAGATAAATGCAGTGACAATATGCCACTCTGGTGTAAAGTGGAATAAATGTGACCTTAATTATATTTAAACTGTACTTTTTAATATAGTACTTGTGAAAAAAAACTGGAATACTACGCATGGATTACAGGCCTGTAGCACTGACTTCCCACGCCATACACACCCTGGAAAGACTCATCCTTGACCAGCTACAACTTCTTTTTAAGGCCACATCAGGATCCCCTTCAGTTTACCAGGCCTGCCTTGGAGATGAGGATGTCATCGTCTACCTCTTTTGATGCATTGTCATGACCACTGATCAAGAACTACTGATCAATGGAGTACCATGCACAGAGTTGGAGAATGGCTGCAATCACAGCATTGTAAGATGGGGAAAGATGGTGTCCGATCACTGCAGGCCAGTGGCCACTCTTTCAATGATGAGGATGTACACATTCTGGAGAGGGAGGAACGCTGGTTTGAGAGGGCAGTCAAGGAGGCCATTTATGTGAAAAGGGAAAGACAGTGTCTGAATCAAGGATGGGGCCTAAGGGTACATATTAGGCCCCCTGCTGGAGAGGCAAATTTTGTCCAAGATAAGGACGATGCTGGACAATACTTCCCACCCACTGCATGATCAGAATCAGAATACTTTATTAATCCCGAAGGAAATTAGGGAAATGATGTTCAGTGAGAGACTGAGGTTACCCAAATGCACCACTGAACGACACAGGAAGTCATTCCACAGTGCAATAGTTACACCCTTCTGCACATCATCTACAGTGAAAATAACAAATAACAACGTTTTACAGTTCAGAGTAAAATGTCAATCATATAGGTCTCTGTAACATACTGGATATTTGTAATTGAGCTATTTCTTATAGTTTGTAAATTTGTAATGTATTGTATTATTAAATTTAGTTCAGTCCTTTACTGTTATTATTGTCTTGGAGCAACTGTAATTACATAATTAAGCAATCCTTAAATATAAAAAGGTCCCATGTGAAAGTTTTAAGAAGTGTGAAGGCATAATCAGACATTTTTAAATCTGCGCTCTCCTTTATCTAAATGGCTGTTTAAATGAATACAATTTTAAAAAAAGCTAAAAAAAAAAAAAAAAGAAGAAGAAGAAGAAGAAGACAAAGCTTACATTCTTTGATAATAAGAACGACTGTTTTGTACTGTTATAGTTACAGGAAAGCTTCATTTTAACAGCTTAGTATTAAGTCACACTTACTTTGTTAAAATAAGATCAAAATATACATGTGAGACTATAGCAAAATTTCCTTTTATCCAAAGAAGTTCAGTTAAGTAATTTAAATAATTGAATCACTACCCAATATAAATCCAGCTGAGCTACTAGCAAGTTACTTCAAAATGTAGATAAATTACTCGATTGATTTAATTGAGTTCTGTGATGATCCTAGGTTCTGGGCTCTGGGGTTTGAGTTTTGGACTTTCGGATTATTGTTGTTCTCTTTTGTTCTTGATTTGTTTATTGTTCAGGGATTTATTTCTGTGCTAGGCTAATTTCAGTTTTCAGTTATTAGTTTCCTCTGTTTTATCCTCCTGTGCCAAGTTCTCTTGTGTTCCGTGTTCCAGTTTTTCATTTCCTGTTTTATTTTGATAATCATCTGTCTCTGTTTAATTTTACTTCCTCCCTTGTCATTATCTTGATTATCTTGATTAGTTTTTGTCTCGTTTCTCCCAGCTCACTCCACTCTGCCCTGATTTCTCTTCTGTGTATATATAGCGTCAGCTTGTTTTTGTCCTTTATTAGTTTGTCATCTCTGTGTGTTTCCAGCCCATTTAGAGTCAGTTTGTCCTCCTGTTGGATTGCTGTTTTCTATAGTCATCATATGGACTTACGACCTTGTCCTGCAATCGGGTCCTCATCTAGCAAACCCCATGACAAATTCACTCTTTTCCCAACATGCACTGAGAAAAGTAGAATGGGAGGCAGACTTCAGTTTTCAGGCACCTGTTTCTGCCACCAAATGAACAGACTGAATAGACGAATGCAGGTGAGGACCACTCGTTATGAATATTATGAGTATTATGAATTTAACTGGAATACTGGGGGTGTATGTTTAACTACATTTGCTATTGTTTAACACTTCTCTATAAATGACACCAAACTTTTCTGTGTGTGTGTGTGTGTG
>NW_005187522.1:1219740-1234908 GCF_000239375.1 Pundamilia nyererei
GTGTGTGTGTGTGTGTGTGTGTGCGCGTGTGTTGAGCTGATCAGAAGCACTGCTAAGCTTTGTTTGCTGGCTTCTCAAACATAAGAAGATCGAGCGTGCTTGTGTAAAACAGCATCAGGGCTGCTCAGAAATCCTCTGCTACATCATTGTATCACTGCTTGTTACCTTCCCTGCCTGCTTTCAAAATCTTCTTTTCATCATGAAACACTCCCTGAGGGTGGGCCAGCTCTCTAGCTCCTCATTTTGTCAATATGAAACTTTGCATGATGATTAATGCTGGTCAAAGACACTCGTTCAGAAAAGGAAGGCACAAAGGCACACATAGAAAGAAAGCAAAAGCAGCTGTTATAACTCCACACATACCCACATTCATCAGCTTAACGCCGGCACACACTGTTAGATAAATGAAGTTCAGGGTTGGTACAGTGTGACGCAACACAGAGCTAAAAATGTCAAAAAACCCCTCCTCTGCCGCTGTGACCTTGCATGCTTATGAATGCATATGTGGATTAATGATTTGCATGCTAACTAATGAACTAGCATTTCTTTATTTTTGCAGTTGCATCCTTGCTTGACCAAAGGAAAAGAAATCATCTAGAGCGCACACACCAACACACACTCAAGTGACACATGAGTACAGTGAATATTTTCCACGGCTCTGACAGGCAGGAGGCAGTAACACAGTGTGACAGCGTAGTGTGACTATTATGCAAGAAAGAACAGGACAGTGAGGATACAGCGGAGCTGCAGGGAGGAAAGCTTTAGCGTGCTCTGTGTGATGTATATAATCCAGAGACAACACATTCAACAGCCACCTCCACTGAAACACAGCAGGTGGGTGGCTGCTGAAGAATTCTCCACTCGGAGGGAACTTACAGCACTTTTTTTTGGAGACTCAAGTGCAAAGACCGAAAGCAGCCAGATTAAAAAGATAAAAAAATACAGAAGAAGGCCACAGTGCTTTTATAAGATTCATTGTGCTATGATGAGATTATATAAACAGTTTCTGATTTTGTGGCTAGCACCGTCACCTGTACAGTTTCCTCCATTTTCCTCTCACATGGAAACAGGATGTATGCAAGGTGACGGGAAATTTGATGCAGATATAAATACGAGTGTGCATGTTTTTCCCTCTCTCTGTGCTAGCCCTGTAATGGACCTGTTCCACAGTGTACCCCACGGCTCAAAATAATCTGGGACCAGTTCCAACCCTCCTGTGACCCTAGATGGATACAGGTTTGGAAAATAAGTTAATGGATGAATAACTTCATAATTATTCATAAAACTACAAAATATTGAGCTTAACAAAAAAGGTCCTGCCCTGTTTTGCACTCTCTTCCATAACAGTCCACTAACATTCATCATATTCATCATAACTGAGTCAGTTATTCAATACCTGACAGTCACTGAAAACGTAATTAGGAATATAAAAAGAAATGGAACATTTGATTGACATAAATTAGAAAATCCATTTTACTATTATTTCAAGTCTTTATCAAGTCCTGTTATGATTGGAATCATAGTTAATGTGATTGGAAGGGTACAGTTCTCATAAACTCACAAATTAGGTTCAGTTTTTGATTCCTTTCAAGTTAACAACAACTGTTCTTAGTAATAGATGGTTACTCATGAAATTACCCAGTCGGCCGATCATGTGGCAGCACAGCAATAGATAAAATATTAGAAAAGTCAGTTTCATATCAAAACCAAAACTGGGTTTAATTGTCAGGCCTACATGAACTGGTATGGGTGTTTTTGAACCACTGTGGACTATGGCAGTCTAGGGTTCATTCAGAAAAAAGAAAACATCAGGGATCGGCAGTTCAGGGGACAGAAACGCCTTTTTGATTAGAGGAAAGTCAGAGGAAAATGGCCAGCATGGATGGAGATGACAGAAAGGCAGTACACAGTAACTTAAATTTTATAACCGAGCAGAAAAATATCTCGGGATGCAGCCTCGAGGCAGATGGGTTGCAACAGCAGAAAACCACATCAGGTCACACACTTGTGAGACTAAAACAGAACGGAGACTGCAGTGGGAGCAGGCTTAAACAAACTGGAAAGTTTAAACCAGAAAATAGTGGCCCAGTCATGTTAATATTAATTTCTGCTAAAGCTACAGATCCTAGGCTTGGAAGGCACCGCAGTACAAGTCCATGGACCCTGCCAATGGACCCAGCTCAACTTCTTCTCACTCAGAAGCAGGAAACTGGTGCCCACTGCTAGAGCCAGGCCAGGCTAGCTTGAATGCATAGCCCAGAAAAAAGGCAAAAAAAAAAAACAAAAACAAAAGAAAAGAAAAAAAAAAGATTTCAAAAAGAACAGACCAAGATGGACATTTTTAAAACCTTATAAAATAAAAATAATATGACATTTCTACGCTGATTTTATGTCATTTTGCAAGAGACCATGAACATTGTCACACAAGGAAGTGGTAAAACCATCCTTCAAACTGGACCTTCATAGTCGTCTGGCAACTCCTCCTCAATATACTCAGAAGGGATTGATTAGAAACTTTGCAGCAAGCAAGCAATCCAGGGTCACTATATGATCTTACTCATCTCAGCCTCAGTGTTCACACTGAAAGCATTCACCTCAACAGCTTTTATTCTGAATCAGTCGTGATGAAGAAAAAAAAAATCACACAATTACACCAATTATAAGTGGAATAAAATGCTCCATATAAGCTGAGTTACAGTTGGACTCCTGCTGTGAAACCATTAACCAGCAAAGTCTTCCTAACTACTAGAGCCACCACCCAAAAAGCTCTAATTTTATGTCTTATCCAACACTTTTTCCTTCTTAACAAAGATATCTGTCCACTAGAGAGATCTGTCTTGAAAAGTTTCATTGCTCTGCAGCACTCTTGACGGAGGAGATGCACAAACCCATGTACCATAGACCTGTTTGATTGGATTAATCAGAAATGTCTCCAGCTCTCCTCTCTTATTCCCACAAGTGGAGTTAATTGTACTAGTGCAATGGAGTGAAGTAGAAACGGGAGCTGAGTCTGATGTCCTGCCTCAGTTCCCTTCTGCGTGCAGAAATGAGCTGGGAGAGGAAGAGGAGGAGTGGGTGGCTGTGGTGCAGGTTGGACGATGTGCAGCAGAGAGTGGGTGATAATAGAGGAAGATTTTTCTTTCAGAACTAGCACATCTGTGTGCTGCGAGAGGGAAAACTGACGAATGGCCTTCTGCTTTTTAAAATTTTTTTAGTTATGGTAGTTTCATAACAGCGTGGTTCGTAGAGATAACTCAAAAAGTGCATTTTTAAAGACGCACGTGAGGATGTGTACTAGATAAACTATGTCCTCCCGAATTTGTTATCATTACCAGACTGTTGTAGGAAGATGTTAGCTTTATCTTGGGGAGATGGGCAAGTAGCCAATGTAGTGGAAGCTAATGGGGAATTGACTAGATGCACAAAGACCTGAGATGGGGCTTGTAGTGCAATCATAGTGTGTGCAAAATGGCACTGTAAAATGACTCTGCTGTGTTGGTAAACTGGAAGCATGCTGTGAGTATATCACAGGTCAACATATTTAAGTATTTTAAAGATCAGAAGCAAACTTTTTAAACCAGTTTTGTAATCAACAGGTAGCCAAGAGAGATGTTTTTAGAATTACACTAATATAATCTCTTAGAAGCTCTTTGGAATATTCGGAACTTCCATCAATTTGCTGCAGACTGCATTATGATCCAGTCAAAAGACAGATAGACACAGATAGACAGAGAGACAGATAGATATATATAGATATATAAATAAAAAAAGGGCAATATAGTTTCCTGTTAGCAAAAATATTTGATATTTAAAATATTTCTGAGAAGACTTGGTAGCTGTTTCGCTGCTGATGGTTGGATAAAAATACAGATTTGCATCAGTAATACCTCCTAGGATTTGTACTTTGTCAGTGGTTTGGGGGATTGAGACTCCAAAGAGGCACAGATCTGCTGACTCTAAGTCTTTGCAATGTGATTTCAGAACAATGCTGAGGCTGTAAGAAGCACCATCCTCATGCTCCAACAGCCTTTAAATGACATGTCTGATGGCAAAAACCAACCATAGATAGGGCAAGTTTTTTTTCATTGTTCCATAACAATTTTTTTCCAGTTAATACACCAGAAAATCACACAGGACATTAGTTCAGACAGATTACAATATCTGCTGCTGCTGGATGTACATCAGCCAGCTGACCTGGTTTATACTCATCAGTGCCCCCACACTCATGTAGCTCTTTCTGTTTGCTGCTGCTTCTTTTCGTCACCTTGCTTTCACCCTACATTGATTCAACTCTAGAATCAAGCAGGTGCTCTCTACCGTGTCGCGTTGACTTCTGTTCCTGCGACTGTCACATTGAAAGTATCGTATGATAAGAAAAATGTGCCTGCTTACTCTCTCTTTTCCCAGGGGGCTTCTTTGTTCTCCCTGCCAAGCCTTGTGGATGCTTTAATTTGTCCACGGAGCATATATAACTGAATTACCAAACCAGAGGAAAATTTAAAAATGGCTGTCAGCCATGCATTAAAAGATATTTATCATAATTCCCTAAAGGACCTTGGACATTTTCCTCTTATTGCAGTCACCCCTAAGTTGATAAACTCTTTGTTCGCTAAGCAAAAATGCACTCTTCATATTTTTCACAACACATACCTGGAGCTAAGTCAAAAGCTGGAGAAGTAGAGGAGGGAAGGCATTACATAATATAGAAAATGGGGATAATAACGCACTATTGGACAGACAGTCCTTGAAAGCATTTGTAGAGTTGTGTCGCTGTTTCACGAATGGTGGGGGAAAAGAAATCTTTTTCACAAATTGTGAAGGTGATTGAGGTGAAGTCGACGTGCTCTTACAAGATCCATCCATCCATCCATGTGCTTGATAGTCTCTTTTGCTACTGCACACTTAAGCTGCTGAATGAAGTGTGGGGAAATGTTCTTAAATCTCTTGGTCATTAGTAAGACAAGATTTGCCTCATGAACAACTGAAACTATCCCCTTACTCACTTCATTATTGTACCGGCCCTCGCCAAACTCTCCTGTCACATTGTCTTTTTATTACCACCACACATTTAAAATAAGACCATTTCATATTACCAAATACAAAAGAATAGAGCTCAGCCGACACAGCAACTTTAAAACTGATACTGATATTATTCTGATAAATAACATTTAGTCTAGTCATTTATTTACTCACTGATACTCTGCCCAACTCAACACATATTGCTAACAGGGAAATTGCAGAGTGCCCTCTGGTGGACAGGCTTTGGAGCATCAACAAGCACGAGCTGAAGGATGTTTCTCCCGTCTCTATTTTTACCTATCTTCCTTTATAAATCCATACTGATATATTGGCCGATAAGTCAATCAGGCTCTAAAAAACAACATCCTAAGTATTTGTACAAATATCTGTTGTATCTTTAGGTATCAGTTTACTGACATATACTTGTATCAGTACGTCTCGTGTGTGTTTAACGAAACAAAGTCAAACAATGATCTAAGAATAAATCAGGGCAACTGGAAAAAAGGTATAAAAGACTTGATGTTTGCTGCTGACCTGACCCAAGGGTGAAAACAGCTTCTTAACCTAGACGTGTGACTGAACTTACCAAAGGCTGCTCAAAGTGTTGAGCCAAAAATATCCCGATTCTTACACCATTGTCAAGACTTCACAGAAACATGCACAGTCCTTGTGCTGCATGTGCATATGATGCTGGCTCAGGCTCTGATGAAAGCCACCGCTGGGAGGTTTACAGAGAGGAAGGGGAAAGGGCAAGGGAAGGAGGGTGCGTGGAAAGAGTGAGCGTCTGCACGTGTGGTGAAGGCTGGTCTTGCACTCAAGCCCTTGGGATAGGAACAGTCTTTGCCTAAGGCTAATGCTGGATGTTCAGAGAGGGTGAGAGAATAGTGAGGAAAGAAAACACTCCCTCTCTCTTCTTCTTTCTCAGCAATAGCCACCAAGGAGGAAGTGGTGCTGACAGTTGTGCAAGTGGCATGTGCCCTTTCTGCCACAGGCTCAGGCCACACTGAGCAGCAGGGACAGCTAGTTCCCCCGGGCTGGCATTAAGCAAGCAGGACCCGTTTCAGGCAGTGGCCACAGCCCGTGGCATCAAAACCAGGATAAAGAGAGGAAAATTACTTTGAGGGAAAGAAGAGAGGCAGACAGGAAAAAAATAGATGTGAAGAGCCGGAGGGTTAGAGAGGAGGAAGAGAATACAGTGAGGCAAAGGTGCTGGAGCAGAGAGCAGATAGTATAAAGGGGTGATTTAGTCATTTAGCTGATGCTCCTCTTTCCAGAGCAGCTTTCAAAGAAAGAGCACATGGAGATTGGTGGACACATCGACTGCTCACACGTTTCATACCCATGAACTTTGTTTCCTTTTAACGAACCAGAGGCAGATTTCATGGACACTGCACACTCTGATGTGTACTCCTGTTCTTTTATCTCTTCATCCCTTTATCCTACTCCTCCAGTTGTTTTACTGAATCCTGAGAGACTTAACTGGCCAGCCTTTTAGTTCACTCAGCTGGAGATCCATCCTTCCCCGCTGCATCTACAGCTCGCATTCTTAGAAGCCTTTCAGCTTCAGATACTTGTTGTTGTGCTGAGACGCCCCCCCCCTCCCCCTCAAACAAGGGGCAGTTGTTACTGTCTAGAAGCAGAAGATGTCAAAGAAGCAGCTACTGAGGCAGAAATATGTTCCAAAAAAGTGGAATTTATTTATCTTAAGTCTTAATGAAAGACAAAATTAATTCACTAGGGAATCTGACCAAATACAAAGGAACTAGTAAAAATAAAACTAGATAAAATACCACCTCCTCTCTCCTCCGCTACTCAAGCCCATGCACCTGCATGGACCGTACCATTTACACAGGTAAGGAAGGAGTGGTCAACATGAACATCTAAGGTTCAGCCAGGCAACACCAGGTTCAGCCTATTAAATATCTATCGCTCATGTCCAGTTGTAGTTCGTTTTAACGTCTCTGTATTTATGCTCTGCTTGTGTATATATATGCCTATTTAAAATTGTCTGTTTAAAAAACTCTATTTTTTGTATTGAGAAAGCAAAATGAACCAGAGTGAAATCCCTTGTTTGTGTGCACAAACTTGTTAAAATAAAGATGATTCTGATTGTGTGAATGTAAACGGGAATGGTTGTCTGTCTCTCTGTGTCAGGCCTGTGTCAGGCTGGGAATCTGTCCCTGCCTCTCACCCTATGGCAGCTGGGATAGGCTGCAGCCCCCCCCTCGGCGACCCTGATAAAGTTAAGCAGGACAGAATGGATGGATGGATGTATCAGCAGAAGAGCGGCTGATTTTACAAAGAAAGATAGAACTACACTATGGGGAAAATATGAAGAGATTAAACACATTGAAAGCAACACAGCTTCTGCAGATCAAATCAGTGGCGTGAGTGTGCTCGAGAAGAAAACCACTGTAGAGTAATATACTATCAAAAGTGTGTGCTTTAGTCAATAAGACTGGAAAAGATCTTCTATATTAATCAAGTTTAGCGTATTTAAAGCCAGAAAAGAAAACACAAATGCCGACTTTGTGAGATGACAGACTTATCAATATCAAAGCGCTATCACTAAGACACCGGAGAATCTGATGGATTATAATCAAGTATTTGATTACATTAATGTTTAAACGCCAGCTTTATTTATTATTCCTTCAGTTGCAACCTTGATGAATTTTAACAGTTGGAAACTAAAGATTAAACACAAAACAGAATTAAATGTTTAATCTATGTGGAAATTTGTTAAAAGGTCAGCAGGTGCAGTGTAGATATCCTGTTTAAGGATAATATATTAATGTTGATAGAACAATAAAACTGTTGTAAAATCTTTTGCTGCCAACATAAAAGAAAAAAACAAGGAATAAAGTTGCCTTTTAAATATCTATATTTATTTTTGAAACTTCAGAGCCCCTGTACTATCTGCCAGAATCGATTGGTCAGTAGGCAGGGATTTCATACCTGTTGATCTAATCTGGAAGCTAACCTAATCCAGAACAGCTTTGGTTCATAGCACAAGTTACTATGGCGTTATACCATGAAATAAACAATAGTACTGTTAACCCTGAAGTTACCTGGATAAGATGAAATCCTGCTTCGTACTACAGGCTTCTGGTTTAAACTGTTTGCTCAGGTCTCAGAACTGAACCATGCAGGTCTGTGTTTTCACTACTACTACTACTAATTACCACCTTATTCCATTTTGTGTGCACTTTTATTCTGAAACTGAAAAACAATGTAAAGGTAAAGAAATGTCTTTGCTGTACCTTTGCCTCCTCTTTTAACAAGCCATGCCTGACTTTCCTTCTATCCCGACAGCTGATAAGACATGCCCAGGCCGTGCATTCATCTGACAGGCTAACACACCACCGCACACTTGACCTTTGGGTGGTGCATGTGCAAAAGGGTGGGTGCTGCTCAGTGCTCATAAAGCCACATTGTCATCATTGATAAACCTCCCAAATCTCAGCCTGAGGAAGATTCAATGTGATCATACTTAATAAATGCAAATAGTTGACACTGAGCTAGACACTATCCATAATCACTGCTGACATTTCTGCACTCTTCTATGAATGGCGGGGTTTTATTTTATGGTTTATGTATGATCTGTAGCACTTGTTGCCAGTGCGTGAAAGTGGAGATGCTCCTGCATTGTGCCCTTGCTTTGTACTCTGAATGCAGCAGCAAGATGCTGTTAAAGTTTGTGCAAATGGCAACTGCTGTGAAAGTGAGAGCAGAGCCACATTTCTGAGGTTAAGATGCAGCTGTGTTTCGAGCTGAATGATATCATTACCATCCTGACATGCTGATGTTTAGCAGCCAGTGCTTAATATTTATACATAAACTTTATGGTAATGCCAAAACCTTTGTAAAGTACAATACAAATGAAACTTTTGATCTTATGATTTCACAAAATGAAATAAGGAAGTAACCCAAGTTATTACAATTCATCTTGTGGGTACTCCAAATGTGTGAATCAAATGTCAAGACAATCGATTGAACAGTGTTTGAGCCAATTCACACGAATCCACAAATGTCAACCTCATGGTGGAACCAGAGGAAAGGTCAGGGGATCACCAATGCCAGCAGGAAACATACATTTCCATCTGTTAATATGATATATTTTAGTGTGGATCAACTAGCTGGACTGACAAGGACAACTAAGGTCTTGCTAAAAAACAAGATCTTTCATAATAAAAGCTGAAGAAGAAACTTGTTACTTGGTTTAAAAAAAGCCTCAGCTATGTTCACACGCAGCAATATCCCCACTCCATAGTCTTTCAATAGCTTGTCCAAATGTGTTTTCAGGGATTTTTCAGGGCCTTCAGCCTACTCTGTGAAACGCTCTAAAACAAGCCAGCCCTGAAAAGTGAAGGTGGATGGTGGGAGGAGATGTGAGCCTTCAAATGAAGCACTACCCAGCCTTCAGGCTCAGCTGTATTTGCTTTTTTCTGCATAAGTTTCTTCAAGTATTTATTATATACTATTATACCAAATATGAGCATAATTTCAAATATTATTTTATTATCAAGTATTATTATAATTTATAATTACTGAGTTTGAGGCTTTTTACAGTACCTCTCATGATTTACAGAGTAAAGGTGTGAGGAACCAGATGAAGAAAACAAGTGAGCTATTTATTAAGGCTGATTAAATGTCTTAACAAAAAACTAAACAAGGAGTAAGGAATACGGGGAACACACAACAGGAACAAGCAGGAAACGTACAAGTTGACTAGACAGAATAACAGCAAAGAACAAAAGTAAACTTTAAAGTAGAAACGTGTGGGGAACCAAACACAGCTGACACTAATCAAGGATCACAAGACAAGGGAAGTAAATAGAAACAAGACACAGAAGATAACAGCTACCAAAATAAAACAGGAAGCAATAAGGTAAAGGTTAGAGTCTAATAATTCTAATTAAAACTCAAACCACAAACAGAAACTAGATTGCAAAAGGTAGCAAAAAAAGACTAAAGACCAAACTGAGAAAATAATCATAAAGAAATCAACCAGGAACTATCTGCTACATAAACACAGTGAATCCAAATATAATACAAAAATTTAAAACTCCAGCAAAAAAACCAAAACAAAACATGTCGTCCCTGACAGCAGCATTTTGGAATGAATAAAAATACAGAATAAATACAGAAAAAGGTCAGTGAGAACTCTTTTTCTATAATTTTTTTAGCACAACACTATGAATCGACCCCTCCAGCTACTGTATTTTTATTGGACAGCACTGTTGGAGTTTCCTCCGCAGCTGAAAAGTAAACTACAACACACTGTGGAAACACAGATAAAATGTAAAATACATCCAGAGTAATACTTATAGAGCCTTCTCAGTCAAATCTCAGTGGGACTATCTGATCTAAAGGATAAAATCCTGCCTCAAGTTTATATTATTTCTAAAGGCATTAAACATTAAACACTTAGCCAGTCAGTATCACTTCATTCAACTCACTCGCTGTTCTGATGTTGCAGTGTGATGTAAAGATGCACAAACTCCATTTTGTCACTGAACTGGCAAAAAGACAAAAAGTCTAATTTGGGATTGTGTTTCTGGTCATCTGATGAATATACAGTCGATATTTTGTGCCCCTATAAAGAGACATTTCACCCCATAATCAAATTACCATATTTTTCATCTGGTCTGTAGTGCTCTTTATCGATCTACTGTAGACTGCTCCTGGTGTGACTTGCCAAGTTTTGTAGATAGTGGCTATAGAGATGTCTTCTCTTTAGTATAATGGAACCTGATGGCATTTGCCTTCTGCTGGTCAAAGTGCCCCACAAATACATTAGGAAAACTCAGCAGCTATGCCTCGTTCCAGAAATCATGACCCAGTAATTCAACTACAAAAACCTTGGTGTGTTTCATAGTTTATTCACTCTATTCTCCCAACAAAAAGAAGTATACACATAGCTAATACTGCCGGTTAAGTGAGGAGGGGATTATATCAAGAGGCTAAAAAGTTATTGGACAAACTAACACAATTTTAAATTTCGGGATTTATTTTAATACTTGGATGAAACTCATTTGTAGTCGATGACTACCTAAAGTCCATGGACCCTTGAGATGCTCCATCGCCTTGCTGCAAACAATCTGCGGACTTTGACAATGACACTTGCACCTCTTTAACATGAAATAAACCCACCTAAACCTACCAGTTTATCAGTCAACTGCTAAATCCCCTTTAAAATAGGGGACTGTGTGTGAAAATGTCTGCAATTCCTGCACAGTTGATTACACTTTTTTGTAAAACTCCTTGAATTAAAGCTGAAAGTCTGCAATTCACTCGCATCTTGTTATGATTTAATTTAAAATTCTCTGTCTTGCTCAGAAACAACTTACTGTCATCATCCTGTCATACATGTCATAAGAAACTGCTCACAAGTTTAGATTATGTAGAGCAATCTGGTCAGGATTTATGGAAAGACACTGCTGCTCATTTTGTGTCTGCATGCATCGTCTTTGCTCTTTTTCTTTGACTTTTTGAGCTGATAGGCATTTAATGCCATTATATTTGTGACAATGCAGACATTTATAGAGTGAATATCTCCAAAACGGAGCAACTCACATTATAGCAAATAGCATTACGGGTCAGAGAAACAAAATCTAAATTGAATTTTTGGGTGAAATACTCCTTTAACACCCTCTTTGGTCTCCATAAGCTCCCAAGAAAAATAAGTGGGGCTTTAACTGCTATAAGTTCTACATTATTCACCACATCTACTTCAGCTTTCTGAACTTATTACAGACCTGACTCTGCCGAATTGGCAGCAGCTGTCTACAGTTTTATCTGGATGAGTGCATCCATATGGTACACAACATGTTTGGTCTAAGAAGTTAAAGTAATATCCTAAAAGAGGCTACAGGCTGTAAAGTAGAGCCAAGCCAACACTGGTATCTTCGGGCAAGTGCAGATGCCATCTCTGATATAGATTTCTTTGTCAGTAATAAATTCAGACTGATATATCAGCCAGTATTCTTTGTGTACAAACACTGTATTTCACTAACAAGTAAGCAACTTAATATGAGGATTCCTTGTATTTGGCATGCCTTAAGTAAAGCAAATATTATTATTTTGCATTTTTTATTCTGGTTTGGTGGAAAATGTTGCTGTGGAGCTGGCAACTTAAGTATTTTAGTGTAAGAGCAAGTGTGAACTGAGTTAAATTTGAAGTGCAGAATTCAGTGTCTGAAAGTTTTCTTTTCCTAACTGGCAGTTTAATGATATATGCACAGCACTTCACTTCACATTTCATAGCAGCCAAAATAGCTCAGCTGGAGTGCAGAAATTATTTCCAGAAAAATCTGCAGCATCCAATTGTAAAGTTGAGCTGTCTTCCGTTAAAGTCAGTACTTTAACTTTTGGTGCATAATTATAGACCTATACACACAACCGTTCAGTGAAGCACACATTGATCTCTTTTATCACATCCAGCCAGATGCTGACAAACAGCTGTAATCTTCTAATACTGTGTTGGCTGACACAGTCCATCCTCACAAACCACTATTCTCAACTGCTCTATTTTCAGTTTTCTTATAATGCTATTACTCCAAGAGGACACAGATAAGCTTCGCATTGTGAGCGTGACAGCGGGACACAGAGAAAGACAGAGAGGAAAAACAAAAGAAGAAGAAGAGGAGGAGATGCAATAGAGATGAAGGTGGCATCGTGTCTGTGGAGGAGCGTCCTGCTGTGAGTATACAACCCTGTGTGTTTATAATTATACTCTCTGAATGCGAATGCATCTGTTTATGGGACTGCAATATATTCTTTTGGAGTTAATCTGCCATCTCATATGTTCATTTCAGCTGTTAAGAAACATGAAACTGACATTTTGGGTTTGTTTGTGTGACTGATGGAGCTAATCTGTGCTACGAGAGAAGATGTCAGGGAGAGATAGAAGTCCTGTGTTTAGTTAGCTTCATTATTTCTATGGTATATCATTATGCATTGCGTTTAGCTGTTATGATTCTTTACCAACCACAGACAGATGAGGGTTCATTGCTGTAGCTGTCATTTGTTAATAGTCTGATCATCACTTCACCGGGTAATCAAACAAAGTTCAGTGCAAACAACCTCCCGAGCAGACGATAAATTCAGCTAATAGTCCCGTCTTAAGTCATCTTTCTGTCGAGCTGTCAAACGAATATTCTTCTCCCAGATTTGATTTCAGCCAACATCCACAGAAATGTCATTAGTGAACTTCAGCTAGTCATTAAAAGCTGACTGAAGTGCTTCAAAAGGTTAATTTATTTGCTAATCAGACTCCCTCTCCTGAATAATTATAATAAAATCACCTCTTCCATGAAGAGCTTCAACGTCACTTGCATTCGCGATACTTGACTGTGCCACTACCGTCTCCAGGAGTGGCATAAATAATACATATTCAACACATAAAAGACGTGAATGTGCGGTGCAGTTTGAGTGTAAACCTGACAGTAGACTCTGTCCTCTACTCATGAATAAAAATAATTTAATGTAGTTTGGGTTTTATAAATTGCCTTCCTTTGCAGAAAAGTTCCATTATCGAGGATAACCACACATTTTAACAGCGAGAAAATCGCAGGCAGAGCTCAGCCGTCCACACATACCTGTTGTAAATGTCGTCGTCTTCTCCTCCCCAGCCCCAGTACTCGTTCGGGAAGCCGTTGATCTTCAGAAACTGTTTTTTACTGAGACCCGAAACACCTCCAAAGTAACCTGCGTAGGGCAGCCTGCACGACGAGAGGAAGGGAGGAGATGGCACAGATGAGACAAGAATATACTTTTACATTTTAGAGGCTGCACATGCATATTTGAAATGCATATATTACATCGATTAAATTACACAAACAAACAAGAGCTGTCAGAAAGACTGGCGGTGGCTAAATGTTACGTTCAGCTTCAAAGGGCTGCATTTTGACAAAGTTCACTGCGCCGCTTTATGGCACGAAGATCGTTTGTGAGAAAAAACAAAAAAGTGTAATACGAGCTCAAGAGCTCAGTGACTTAAACAGCTGTGTGTACGTGCATGTTCTCAGTGCTGTTCATTTCAGTGGGCTGACAGCGAGTCCTGGGCGGCATGAATACATGATAATGTGATGCATTAAGAGGAGTTTTCAAACGCTGCTTAAGAGACACGCAATTTACATTTGAATAAAATCTTTTCAGTTTGTTTCAGGCTATGAGATCTTTTCTTACCGTGTCTTGTCTTAGATGGTCTCTAAGTGGATAATTTAATGGGAGTCTTTTTACAGTAAGTGGATAATCCGCATCCGTATATAATCCACTCAGGCAACATGAAATGACCGAATGTAAAGACGGGTGAGAATATACTTGCAAATAAAGACCTCTACAGCTTCTTTAATGGCGATTCTAGCTATAATGCTAGTTATAGCTTTAGAGGCACCGGTCACTTTATTAGGTACACCTGTGCAGGTGTACATGGGAGCAACTCAATGCATGGATGGTCAAGACAGACAGAACCTGCTGAAGTTCTGAGAATGGGGGGAAGAAAGGTAATTTAAGTGACTTAGAACGTGGCGTGCTGGTTGGTGGCAAACAGGCCGCTCCAGGTATTTCAGAAACTGCTGATCTACTGGGAGTTTCCCACACAACAATCTCTAGTGTTAGCAGACAATGGTTTGAAAAAGAGAAAACGTCCAGTGAGCAGCAGGTCTCTGGGTGAAAATGCCTTATTGATTTCAGAAGAGCATGGTCCGATTGTTTTGAACAGATTAACTCAAGGTACAAAGAAGACTTCAGTCTGAATGCACAGCATGTAGAAACTTGAAGCAGATGTGCTACAGCAGCAAAAGACTGGGTCTCACCAAAATTGGACAACAAAGGATTGTACAAATGTTGCGTGGTCTGTTGAGGCTCAGTTTCTGCTGCTACATTCAGATGGTGGAGTCAGAGGCAGGTCTAAAACACATAAAACTATAGATCCATCTGAATTGTATCAATGGTTCAATGGTGGTGTAATGGTGTGTGGATATTTTCTTGGCACACTTTGGATTTCTAAAGGTTAATGTATTATATATATCAACTGAGCATCGCCACGGCCCACCTGAGTGTTGTTGCTGACAATTTTCATCCCTTTATGACCACAGTGTACCCATCTTCTGATGTCTGCTTCTGGCAACATAGCATGCCATGGCT
>NW_005187522.1:1235154-1242408 GCF_000239375.1 Pundamilia nyererei
GTTTTATTGCAGATACATCCTATCTGGAAGGCATGTTTTTTGTGTTGTAAGCTTCCTGCTTTTATGACCCTTTTGGTCAGCAGGAGGTCACACAAACGCACCCCCATGACACACACACATTCTCACATGCATACACATACACACACACACATTCCTGCTCATGCATACAGGTGCTTACACATACACACACATAGTGTAACTAAGGGGGGTTTTACAGAGGGAGGTGCTTGTGCTGTGATGTGTATTGTAACAGTTTGTCAATATATAGCTGTGAGGAAAGCTGCTCTTTTAAGGATTTGGGGCTGGAGTCAGGTGAGGAGCGTGAGCTCCAAGAGCTGGTTCTGACCCAAAACTTCCCTCGTTAGCGAGTGACAAGCCGGTTGAAGATGTTCTGTCTTGTTTTCCGCTCTTCATGAGGAATAAGTCTCTAAACTAGCGGGGCTTGTGGCAACACAGACCCAACAGGAGCCAAGCAGGGTTTTATTTTTCCTCAAAAGACATGAGAACAGTCCAACGGACATTGGTTGGAAATGTCATGACAGGAGCCTGGAGCCTAACCAAAGGGCAGTGTGTGTGTGTGTGTGTGTGTGTGTGTGTGTGTGTGTGTGTGTGTATTCTACAGTGTTGTACAATTTTTGACAGCTCCCTGTTGAAAGATGACAAGTGAAAACTAATGAGACCGTATGTTGCAACACAAGCTGTCCCAGCAACAATATGGTCAGGTGTGTGTGTGCTTAAAAAGGACACATGCTGAGGGAAAAGAAAAAGAAAAGCAAAAAATTCAGAGTGAGCGAGAGCCGAACTGCATGTTTTGTTTGGGGGAGTGAAGTTCTTATTAAATCTTCCTACAAAGACAACAAAACTCTGGGGACAGTTCTGCCAATTCTTTTTTAAATTACACTGAACCGACAACTTCACACGATACCATCAGCAGACTCCAGTCGGTATGGCTTCCCTACTTCCATCATAATCACTCATCTTATTTCCAGTCCATACGCTCCCCTTCCTCTTCCATACCTCACCCTGTAGTGGCTCTCATCACTTCTGCTTTGGAATCTCCTACTTTGATCTTTACACATAATCGCTTGTTGCCAACACAGCATTTTCTGTTCAGCTCCTCACTGACCGTGGCGACAAAGGTACGACTTTGGCGTATGCTGACACCCATAAACGGTAGCAGCTGTCACCCCAGAAGAAAAACACCAGCTGATCGTGTCGGGCCCGGTCGGTCGCACAGTGCTGCTGGTTGTGTTAGCATTAGCAAGCCTAATGAGTGCCGATGGGAAAATGACATTGTAAATGAACGAGATTAATTCCTCTTCAGTGGCAGTAAACACAACACGTCTGCGTACCAATGACTCTGGGACTGTGACATGAAAACATGCAGAAACACACATCAGTAATCAGAGCTCAGTCAAGGCGATTCTCTCAAAAGGCCATAAATGTTTTTCTAATTACTTCAAAAACTCCAGGCTCCTTGTCTGACCTGAGCTTCTTCTGGCTCTGATCCGCAGCACTCGGGCTCTGTACATTACACTGAGAGGCAGGCAGTCAGTCTCCTGAATCCTTACACAACATATCCATGAAGCCAAGTTCATTATAAACTAGTCTTTTAATACTCTGGGAGAAGTGGTTTGAGCAAAGTTCAAAATGAAAAATTGTAGATTAAAGTTTCTGAAAGTTTTCTCATCACGCAAAAACCCATTCATACATTTTCTCAACCACTTCAGGTTAAAGGGGTACAAAAGCCTATTTCAGCTCTCGTAGGATAAAAGATGGTAGCTTGTCCAGTGTGTACCCCATTTCAAGCTAAAGCAGACAGAAAGACAACAGTTCATGCTCATATACACATCTAAAGCCAATTTAGAGCCACCAATTAACTGAGCATGCATGTCTTTACACTGTGGGAGCAGTAATCCCACACAAAACATGCAACTCCGTACAGAGAAGGGGTCAACCGTCCAATGGATTCAAACCCAGGATCCCCTTGTTGTGCTGTGTACCACTGTGCATCAGAGTTCATTATTCAGTAATTACTAATTAATGTTAGGGAGAAATATTAAAGTTGTAAAACTAATGTTCAAATAGCTTGAATGTGTGAAGTTGTCATGAAATAAGTGTGCTAATAAACCTTCAGGATTAGAGCAGCGCATTTAAATAAACAAGCATAATTGTATTTTATTTGAATATACTGGACCACATTCATAATGTTCCCATCCACAAAAAAAGGTTTGTGAGGTTTTCCATATTTCTGCATAAATTTAAACTAAAACGTCATCCAATGAGGGGAAACCAAGAACAACTAAAATTTAAATAAATAAATATTTTCTTGGATGAAGTCAGTAGACCCAATATTGCTCATCTGTGTGGGGGAAACTATGTAAACTTTGGAATCGGCATTAATTTGGAAACAAAAACAGTGTTTTCATCTATGGAAAGGCAATCAGATGCTTGTGAAATACAGATCTATTATGACACCTGAGCCTGAATGGTGCAAATGAGGCCACCTAAAAAGAGCTGTTAATGCTCAGGAACCTGGGAAAGTTTACAAAACTATCTAAAAGGTGTTTGGAATCCACCGATCTACAATCAGACAAACGTTTTGTAAATGAATGAATCTGAAAAACCCGACACAGGAGGGTCAACCAACAAAGACCCCACAGGCAAGGTGTATAATAATAATCTGCAATGTCACTAAGGAACCCAGGGTAATTTCTAAGTAATTAAAGGGCTGTCTTACAATTCATGAGTCCACCAGCTTTAAAAATGAAGAGCTAAACGAGAAAGCCACTGCTCATCAAAGGGAAATTAATTAGAAATTAATTTGGAATTATAACAGCAGTTAATTTCAAGAGATAGTGAAGTGACATCCCACACTTCATGTGAGGAAACGGCACCTGTGTCATGGTCCAGGGTTTTTGGAGTTTTTATTAAATATATTCTGTTTGATTCCTTGTAAGCTTATTTCTTATAATGTATCTCGTTGTTTTCCTTAGCATTTACCTCTAGTGCTTAGCTGCCCTTGCTATTTGTAGTTGAGTTTAGCCGTTCCTCAGGCTTTTCTTTTCTTTTATTCACTAGCATTTACGGTTTCTTATTTCTAGGTATTGATTGTTCCAGTATTTCCCTGTATCGTGTGCGATCAGTTCCCATTAGGCTTTGAGTCTTGGTTACAGTCTGTCTTCTATGAACTCTTGTTCCCTGTCTTGTGTCAAGTTTTCTATATTCTGTGTTTTCAGTTATTCCCTTTCTGTAAGTAATTTCTCTCTTATATTTAGTTTTACTTCTTTGTCTTGTTTAGAGACAAGAAAGTTTCAGCTGTGTCTCATCATCACTGCCTGTGTCCCCTGATTACCTCATGTCTGTATTTCAGGCCTCAGTTCATGGTTGTGTTATACTGTGTATTTGTTTTTGTAGTCTGTTCCTGTCTGGCAACCTTAGTTATTCCTTGAATACCTAGTGTTCTGTATTTCTTTTGGACTTTGTTTGCGTCTTTTTCTGAATTTACTGTTTTGCATTTAATCAACCTTAATAAAGGCTTGCAGTTTTGATCCGATATAAAAAGCACAGGTTCACATAAGTGTTATACATACTTTTAAATTTGTTAAATCAGGTTCTCTTTTTCTACCTAAAGAATTTAGTGAAACTCTGATATGTCAGGTCATGTTATGTAGAAATATGAAAAAGCTTAAAGAACCTCTGAACCTTTTTCTTGAAGCTCTAGCACATAATTTGTGCAATACTTTTGAAAAAGTCAGAGTTATGAAATGGACTTCAAGGTGACACACTCTGCTCAGAGAGCTGTTTGGTGTTTTGAGGTGCTAAGGTAATGGAGTAGCACTTAATGTGACCTGACTTTCACTGTTAGTGTTTTTACCATTTCCACCATTTATCAGAAACGTCTGCTCCTTTTACATTTTGAAATGACTGAAGTTGCCTTCATAAAACGACGGGGCCAAAATACTGAAAGGTACTCACTTTAAAAATGTGCTCAAAAGTCACTGGAGTCTGCTGCATTTTTTTCTTGCACAGCTTAGAAGTTTATGAACTTTTTACATGCTTAAATTTGAAGTACTGAACAAATGAGTTCATGGGCTGATTCAGACCACGCTGACCTTGGAATCAGTTTTCTTCAACGATCTAATTTTAACATAAGTAATTAACCACAATCAATTCTCTGACCTTCCAGTCACTCTCACCTCCAGGCTGTCCTTTCACTGTATGCCCTTTTCTTCATTTCAGAGGAGCCAAAAAACCTGATGAAACCATTTTAAGTCTTTACTGATTAATTGCTATTAAGAAATGTAAGCTTCAGCCCTTCTTACCACCTGCATTGTATTTGTTGCCAGATAGCATTAGCTTATTGAGCACTATATCAGGGACCTGCAGGAGCCCCTGAGGGTTTTCAGTAGAATAACTCTTGTGGACTGACAGCTTTTGGATGGCCAGGTCACATCACTGGCCATGTTTAGAGTATTCATCAATACTTCCAGTGCTTTTAGATAATTGAGGGTAGGTGTATTGTCATTATGCAAAAATATGCTTAGACAGGACCCAGCCATTCAGGGCTCTGGACCTCTTTGGGTTATCCTGCATTAGAAATTAGAAACGTAGAGCCCAATGAAACACATCGGTTGGATTATTCAGTAATTCTAACTGAGCAAGTGACCTGTCCTAGGTTTACCTGCGTTCTGCCTTATGACAGCTGGCTCCAGTCCCCCCAAAACACAAAGGCCCTAGTCACACAGGCCTACAGACTTGTTTGCACCCCTGTTAACCTTTGATAACTATGGTAAATGTATGTTCTCCAACTGGTTAGCAAGTAGTTGCTACAGATTGCTGGCAGTTTTTGGGAGCTGATTGCATTGGTTGCAAGCAGCCTACAATAGTTTCCAGGAGTTTGCACACTATTTTTAAGTGCCCTTTCTCACTGTCCCTCTTCCCCTTTGTTTTTCTTTTCCTTCATATTTCTTTCTCCCTTTCCTATCCCCCAGCCATGTAGGAAGGAGTTTGCATGGAAGACACCAACTTATCTGCAAACACTTGTCAACTATTCTACATATGATAGTGAAACTTGTGCAATGCACTTTTTCAGAGTATTTGCCTTCAAAGTAAAACTTACATATTCTGAAATGTGTTAGTTTGAAGGTGAACTCTTTCTTTTTCTCCTTTGTCTCACAGGTTGTCTACCGCTTGGCAAGCAGTGGGATAATGATTGCAAAGTACACAGGGTAGGTGACCACAACAATCTGTTAGTGAGCAAAGCAATCGCAAGAAGTTTTCAGCACAACACTTTAAACCTTGAGCAATGAATTTCACCTACATGTAGGTAGTGCCAACAACCTTCAGCAGCCACTCACCAGCCAGTCATGAAATACACCTTTTTGTCTAGTGACCTGTGGTTGTCTATGGTTTCAGACCAGACCAGTTAAAGACCTGCGTAACTGGAGCTGAAGTTGAATAAACTGCTAAGGAAATACATGAACCTATTTAGAGTATAAACCTTTACTTAAACATACACCTTTAAATATTACCTTTTTTATCTGAAAGGTTTTTTTGTTGGTTTCAATGCGAGTCTGTTGTGTCTCCATTTCCCTGAAAACCTTATGTGTATAAATAGCCATGTCTTTCCTCCAAGTCTTTGCCACAGAGTCTGTTAAACTTCCCATGTGTCCGCACTCTTTGACTTCCTGGGCTTATTTGAGTTAGCTGAGGTTTTTTTGTTGGGACTATGTTGTTGTCTTGGAGTCTGCATTTGGGTCCTCATCCTACAATACCTGATGATTGTTTTATCTCTGCATTATCATAAAGTTCTATAAGATACCGATTAGATTTTATACACTGAATGATAATCATTGATAATTTCCTTATTTTATGTAACAGAAACACCAAAAACCAAAAATATTAATTGTGTGATTAGACAAGAGCAGTCTAAGCAAAAAATCTATACCCCAATAAGTTTGGAATTGAGACTAAATTATTAATTTATCACGAGGAAAATATTTTTCTAAAATCTAACAATTGTTTAGCACATATATTTTGTTTATTATGACTCAATTAAAAGTAACGATGGCAAATAAGACAGCAGCAATGAAACAGTAATAACATTTGATAATAGGCTCATCCAGCTAATTCAGTTCGCACAAAGGCTTCACAGTTACCAAAGGTCTCTTCACTTGCTGTAGTCCAAACTCGTTAGTTACACTCTGAAACATGTGCTCTTGTTAGTACGAACTGATCAAACTTGGCAGCAGTGAACTGTGGTGAGTTTTCATACTAATTAAGGCTGCAGACAAGGGATTCAAAGTATAATGAGATTTACTCAAATTAAAGACTGTTCTTTCACGATTGTCTGTCAGAACAAAGGCTGTAGGGGAAATTCAGTTAGGCAGGAACTAGCAGATTTAAATTCAATGTATTTACAGCATAGAAGAATGATGTACAACAATAATTGGAGTTGGCAAGACATGTATAGAGTCCACCAGACAAATAAAACCATTGTCAGTGTTTCAGACAAACGAGTGGTGAAACTGGATCTCATTCCATCACCTGAAGCCAAACTTGTCCATGGCGATGGCAAAATGTCTCGGCTGGTCGTAGCAGTGGTAGAGGTTGCGGTCGTCCATCGGGATCAGGTCAACGTCACTGAAGATGAAGCAGTCATATTCTGCATCCTTCAAAGCCTCCGTGTAACCAACGTTCAACAACTTAGCGCGGTTGAAAGTGTCCTCGCCCAACTGCAAGACACACAAAGGAGAATTTGACATCAAGACACAAACCTAAAAACTTTGAGCACGTAAGGATACAAAGATATGCGATGTCAGGAAAACAGGCAGTGAATTTCTGATCAAATGTACATTATTAAAATGCCCGTGTCATAGAAATGAGAAACAAAAAGAAGACCGTATATAAAATAAGACATTTTCATTTTTCTACAGTATTATAAAACAATATTAAAGTGGGAGTAGAGGCCCCTGAAGTTATAAATCTGGTCTTTCATATGTTATACGAATGAAAACAACATCTGAATGTACAACTGCTACAGGCACTTTTATCATAAACAAAGAGAGAATGAGTCAGGCTGTAGCAAATGAGGTCAGGCTCAAATCAAAGGTGTTTTTCTTCTATTAATCCACTATGACCTGATGTGTTTATTGACCCCAAGGAAAGATAATTTGCCTGAACCAGCGAAACGCATCTGTGATAAAAGATAAACTCCATTTATTGATAGATAGATATATATGTATATATCTA
>NW_005187522.1:1242428-1245521 GCF_000239375.1 Pundamilia nyererei
TAATGTCTGCTGCACTTGGGTGAAATTGATTCAAACTATGTGTGAATGTGTATATGAAGTAATAATGTTTTTACTGTTGATAAATCCAACAGTAAAAACACAGTGTAGAAAGTGGAAGACATAGTTCACGACAAAAAGCGAGCTTTAATAACTGATCTCCAAAAACAAAGCCCAAAGATGTAAGGAGCAGAAGTGACCCAAAAGTCTGGGACAAAAGGGACTTTACAGAAAAGAATATAAACTGGAACAAGACAGGAAGTAACACTGCCACAAACCAGGGCTTTTTATAGTCAAGTGATGACCGGGGAAGACAATGAGACGGGGGAGGAAGTGAAGCTCAAAACAACACACAAGAGAAAACTGGCAACATATGTATCAAAATGCAGTACTGTGCAAAAGTCCCGAGTCATTCCATTCTTTATATTTTGCTTCCAAGGAGCCATATATGTTGTTTTAAACTGGTCTTGTGCAACAGTTTCCCAGGTTTTTTTTAACATTTTTCCTTAGACATCGGTTGCTTTTTCACTCTCATGCATATTTGTTCACATTTCTTTAGCTGAATTTATGAAAAAAAGCCAAATACAATGGTTTGACAAACATGAAATAATATTTTTGTACCAGAAAGTTTATTTTTAACTATTAGCCAAAAACCTGGAATATCTCTACATGGTGTTCAGTGTGTCCTTCAAACAGTTTGAGGACACTGGAAAAGGGGAGGACAAAGGACAAAGTGACAGCCCTAAAAGCTATTTGCAGGAAACTAATTATCTGAAAGTCATGTCTTTAGGAAAAAGGAAAAATCTAGCAAAAACCTGACACAATACTTCAGAGATAAATCTGACCATTCAGTTGATCAATCAACTACTTTTTTTGTGCAACTTTTCCTGATTTCTTAACACTTTCTGAAATGTTCTTTTCCTTTCATCAAAACATGTAACGCTGAGAGCATCACTAAACATCAATATTTAGTGTCTGCAGTGTTCGTCTGAATTTAATGCTACAAACAGAATGAAGTGATGTGTTCGCTGACCCTAAGAGACCCTGCTGCTGCAGTGAAGTGCATTTATTTTTCAGACATCCATGGCCCAGGTTCTACACTTTGGCTAAGATAAATTCTTACCCAGCAGCATACCGGCGTGAGTTAGTTGAGGTTAATATATATGACAGTTCAATAGTGTAGAGGCTACTATATATCTCTCTCAGCAGAACCATTCTGCAACAGCTTGGTAAAGTCCAAGCCCTTGTCTAGCAGCAGGGAGGTCAGCAAGCAAGAAGAGAAGTTACTGCAACCTGAGACTGTTTGACACTTTGGCAGTCCATCAACCTCGAGAATGCTTTGGATTTATTTATTTATTTTCTTTTGCAGCTTTCATGAGAACTACAGTGAAGAAGAAGAGTCAAGGAGTGGAGACAGAAATGTGCCATCAAAAAGGGGAAATATAAATCCAAACCATTTGTTTTGTCAGTAACTGGTGTACGAGACCGAGTCATAAAGATGGTTCCCCCTCGGGAAACCTTTACCTTACACTCGGTTTACAACTAGTACATATATTTTAGAGCAAATTGCCTCGAGCCCTTTTTTTCTTAAGAGGAGCAAGTACAGCCTTTACTGCAACAATTACATCTCTAGTTGGGTCAGCAACTTCATCTGCCATAAGTGCAAAAACCTGATACGGGCAGGAAGCAAAAGATCCAATATAATTTCTGAGAGAGACAGAGGGATGAGATAAAATTAACCTTATGCCCTAGAAATTACAACCATATATCAAAAAACTGTTTCCTAATTATGGCTTAGTGACAAATATCACTGCCTGAATTTTGTGGCTCTAAACTGGAGGATTTTCTCCCCTAAGGCTGGTGTCTATTATCTGGGCCAACAGATAAGCAATTTGAAGATGCTAAAGAGATGGGCTATGCCTGTAATAGCAATTTTGGCATTAACTAGAAAAAGCAATGACTGTAACAGACACACCTATAAAATAAGTAATTCGCTTTAGCTAAACACATTATAGCAACAAGTTGACAAAAATGTGAGACTTTTAAAGAAGCCTTATGCAAAGTCTCCAAGATGTGACAAGAATATCAATTTCTATTAATGAGACTCCACATTCATGTCATAAAAAGGCCTTCCAATTTTGGATTAATGCCCAAGTGTACACAAAGTAGCAGAAAAATTAAAAACTGTTACAAATCTGCTGCAGTCACGCAATACTTGGTCAAAAGAGAAAACCACCCACTTTTGACAGCAAGGTGAATCTTTGAGATGATTAATGTATCTGCTGTCTGTCCAAACTTCTGATCAGTTTTCAATTTTTTTGTCGTTCTTGTCTCTATGCCGGTGCATTATCTGTTCGAACCGAACGTGAATCAAGTACAAAGCGTAATCCCCGTGGTAAGCCCACTAATACCTGAGATTTGAAAGCATAATCCGTCTGTGCAGGTAACACACAAAAAAAAATCTATTGTCACAAATCCACCGGGGCTCCAAGTATCAGCTAAAATGGGCTTCTGCCTGTTTTTGAACAACAGTGGGTTTATTAGGTCGGAACCATATCGTATGAGGTCAGAAGAGCAAAATACAACCCAGGAACAAACAGCAGACAGATCAGAGGCTGGTGATGAAGGGGGAAAGAGTGGAAACAAGAATACAGATGATACTACAACAGCTTGTGTGCTCTGTGTAACTGTTGTGCATTTTTTCCAAGTACTGATTTCACTAATAGTATGAGAGCTAGCTGAAAAATTACAACCAACCACACCCTGTATAGAAAATAATATTAGGCCACACTAATCCCACTACCACAGGTGTATAAAATGAAGCACCTGGCCACATGGTCTGCCTTAACAAACATTAGTGAAAGAGCGGGTCAATCTAAAGAGCTCACTGAGTCCCACCATTGTGACAAGTTAGTTTGTGAAATTTCTTCCCACTTGGATTTCTAAGTGGAATTATTACAAAGCGGAAGCATTTAAGAACCACAGCAACTCAACTATGAAGCAGCAGACTGTGTGAAGTTACAGAGCCTCGTTGAGTTCCAAACCTCCTCTGAAAAAAGCAATTTCTCCCCATAGACCAACACTGGCAGAAGACAT
>NW_005187522.1:1245727-1253448 GCF_000239375.1 Pundamilia nyererei
ATGTAAGAAAAATGCAGTTCTGCATAAAAACAGGGCGCTATTTTGTCCCAATTCCTTGTCTTGGCTTTCAGGGGAAAAACTTCACTTAGTGCAGTCGCACATGCCTCGAGCCTTTATACTTGGTTGCTGACACATACACAGACAGCTGGAGACCTGATGGCCGAGTAGTCATTCCTGTCATACTTGAAATCGCCTTGATGTCAGCTGCCTGGGCGCATGCATAGCTGGTGCATTGCAATGTAAATTTCCCACTGAGAAGGCACGCACAGAGTCCACGCTGACTGTCTAAGGGGGCAAACATTTTCCCCTTTAATGATGCTGGTAACTTTTCCGTCTGTAGCCCATGGCAGTAACGCTGTATGGATTTTGATTGATTAATAGTTTCTCATAAACCTTCTGGAGTTTTATCAGAAGTTTAGATTTTAAATTTATTTCTCAATTTGTAACCAGTCGGCACAATTTGGCATCCTTAAGTTAAAGCATAGAAAACCATAGACAAGATAGATAAATCAAAACAGTTTTTTCATGTTAATGCAGAAGTTTTAAAATGTTATTTTCTTCTTTGGGTCCTAGCTGGCAGCTGGTCCAGGTGGTCGACTGTGGTGTACTGTAGGTCCGCAGGATGTCAAGCTCTCTAAGTGACATTCTTCAAAGACTTTCGATCAGTGGCATTGGTTGTAGCTTGCTCGAGATCAAATTGTTGGCCCTTTAAGTTGTCCCCAGTCTGTTTGGTCCATGTTTTCTTCTGCATTTTTGTTTGACGTGCCAATGAGCACGCTGTAATTAGTGTGGTAGTTGACCTGGTGCACAAACCATTGAAGTTGACGTTGATGTATTTGGTCACTGCCAGTTGGTTGCTGCTGGCAACAGTCTCCAGTGACTTTGTTTCCCATGTGATCACTTATAGAAACTCCAAGGACTTGTCGTAGACAACGCATTTAGAACACCTCAAACTTGTCAATGTCTTGGTTTCAGAGCCGTAGGGGAAGATGGGCAGGATCAGTGTTTGGAAGAGATGAAAGTAGGTGTTTTAAAATTTTAAAAACGGATTAATTATTTCCCAAAGTTTAGGAAATTTTGGACATTTGCTAGTTCTTTGCATGCTTGTCACGTATCATGATACATGCCATGTTTTGTTTCATACCGTGGTTTTGTTTTTTTGCTTGTTTTAATTAAGTTTTTCTGTCTCTCTCAAATTATATGCTTCTGCTAAAATTTAAGAAACACATTCTCCTTTTTTTGTGCTGGAACCTGCAATTTTCTTAAAATGTAACCACCGGTATTTTTTTCTAGGAGACTACATGAGATTCAAACAGAGGTGCAAAAGAACACAAAGAGCTGTCAGGCATTGTTGTGTTTTTCCCAGCAGATCAGCTCATATATCTTTACAAAAAGTCCACCCCTCTTTGTGTGCTCCTAACCTCATTAAGCATTATTGCGGTCACTGTTTATTATTTTCATTAAGACATCTGTGTGGGAAACTCCCATCAACGCCGCTTTATGGTGCTCTATGTCTTCCCTAATCACTTCATGCCATAAGCAAGTTCGCAGAAGGATGTAAATAAGTAAAACTAACATATGTTACAGTGGACAGGGCACTTAAGCATTGCAGGTAAACAGAGGCAGTGGGATTGATAGGTGCAGATTTTACATGTCTGAAGTAAGAACAGATACCTAGAAGGTGTATTTTATTGCATAAATTCAAAATTTAAAAAATGGTTAGACAACATATGAAGAAAGATGCTGCAGATTCTCCTTCTGCTCCATTTTTGGGCTTTTATTGTTTCTTGTTTTTTTTTGGGTTTTTTTGTCTTGATGCTGTATTTTCCTCTACTGCTGGCCTTATTTTCATGTTTTCTCTTCAGGCTATTGTTTTCTGACCAAAACCTGTCTTTTTTTCTAACGCAGAATGCACTGGAAAGGACTGTTCAGCCACAATTTGCCTACAGTGGCCCACAGGGGACAGCGAAACCATTCATGTGTGAATATTTGACAAATCAACAAATTACAGGGTGAAATGCAGAAAGGGTACTCCAATTTAGCGGAGAGCAATTTTTGGCTTCTCATTTGCAAATTCATAGGCATCTTTTAACTTTCAAGGACATTTCTGCTCCATTAATTTTTGATCAGGCTCTACATAATACAGTGTGCATATGCATGCGGGCATGCAGCCTCAGCCTTGTGTAAATGAGTTTACTGACAAGTGTGACAAGTATGTGTGCCACAAAAATAGTTTTCTTCAGTTTGCTGAGTCCTCTTCAGCTCACACTTGGAGGGAATATTGAAAAAAAAAAAAAAAGTAAACAAGAAGTTCCCAAGATAGAATTTCATCTGTCTGGATGCTTGACAACATCTACTAACCCTGACTGAAGTTTGTGTTTTGCATGTGTGCTCATTTCTGACACTTGCGTCCGTATTTTAAAAAATAAACTAAAAAACAAAGCAGGTAGCGGTCACTGTGACAGATTTTGTTTTGCTGGGAAGCTTTTCACCGTTTAGTAAACTGTGTACATACAAAAGGCTTTTTAATTCGCTGTTTGGTAATTGTGGAGTAATTGCCAAAAGAGTGCTGTGTGCTGACATTTGTGTATTATTACAGTAATCTGGCAGATCAATGGTGATGTGCAATAAGTGCACTCAAGGAGAAGCTATCGCTATAAAATCAAAACTTTTAAATGCTCTCTTCACTTACAAATAACTAGAAGCATCATTTACGAGCCAGTGTTTACTCATTACTTATTTAAATGTGTAAATGTAACTAATGAACTGAATCAGGCAAACGTGGAGTGGAAATGTAAATATGGAAAACTGCATTCTGAAAATGTTGCTCGAGATTTATTTGGATTAATTTCCTTTTATATCCTGTCATATTTGGATTTCTGCATATCTTACCAAAAGTGGATACTTTTGGTAACTTTAATTGTAACAACATCTTAACTTTTCTTTTCTTTCTCGTCAATCAAGATTTGCGTTGACTACATTTCTTACTCGATGATGATGTTGGTGGCTCACCACTATCCATTAATAATGCGTTGGACAGTTCTTAAACCAATTTTAGTACCTTCAGTAATCTCCTTAGTGGTTTTAGTTACTTGATGATAATACTATAAAATAGAGCATCTTTACAGATGTAGGCCACAAGAAGGTGAAAATAAACCAAAAGAAAGTAAAGTTTCAAACTGTAAACTGGACACAGGATGTTCACATATACTAGATTATAGGCGAGCTAGCTTCTGCAGAGATGACTGCTACTTATTGTACGGTGTGTGATTGGTAACTGTGATGAAGTCAAAGGAGCAGCTGGGAAAGTGAACCGCTGGGGTAAATCACTGGCTGCCTCCGGAAAAAATGGGTGGGGTAATTGAAAGGAAAACACTCATCATCTAGCGACAAGGTGTCCAGTCACTTCACTGTGGAGGCTTAGTGACTGACAGCAGGAAACTCTGGTTCCTGTTGTGGTTGTTGGCAGCTTCCTGTAATGTGTGTGTGTGTGTGTGTGTTCCCGTGTGCGCGACAGGCAGGATTTGTGTGTCTAGTCAGTCCTGACTGGTGGGGATGATTGCAAAACAAAACATGCTTTAAGGAACAATGTGGAATACCAACAGTGATAAACATTCATTCCAGCAATTTTTAACAATGCCTCTAAAAGCCGCTTTGCATCAAAATCTTTAGTGATGAGATTTTCAGCACCTGCGGCGCTTTGTCAACTTTTGTGAAATCGATAATTTATCACTTCAAGAAACCCGAAGAAAACAGTCATTGTGAGAAACCACTGGTGTCGGAGTTCTGATAAAAAATTCATGTCGCTATATCCCAGGTGTCTTGAAAGCTCAGTACACTTCTGAGTTGTCCCGCTTGTTAGAAATCCGCGCGTACCCACCCATCGAATGTGATCTCTACTTCCATGACTACTGTGCCAGAAAATGACCCTGCGGTTCATTTGTGCAAGCTCTTAATACAATTTGTGGTTAGTGCACGCTGAAAGTACGTGACGTGTAGCTGATGTGTGTGTATGTTTGTGTGTCAGGGTTAAAAATGTCCCCTGTAGTCACTGTCTGTGCTTCTCGTGCTGCGTTTTTTACGTTTGGTTTTTTTAGCTCCTCCTTCTTTGTGATGAATTCAGCTGTCACTTATTTTCCTGTTCAAAGCCACTTTTAACCAATCAGCATGCTAAATACATCATCCCAGTTTTGTCATGGTCCTAAACCTGTGGACTCAGTGGTTTGGGTTTTGATTATTATCTTATGTTTCAAGTTAATTCTTGTTAGGATTTTCTTGTTCTTAGCTTTGGTTTCTGTTTTGTATTTTGATGGTAAATAAAGCTCACTCATTGCATCGTCAGCCTGTGATTGGGTCCTTTTTCCTGCAACCCCATACGACTGCCGCTGCAGCCGTGACAAGTTTGGCTACATGCTACATGTTTGTGCATAGGATCCACACCTAAAATTCTTCACCCTGTGTAATGAAATGCCTTCACACACCATTTTCTAACATTTAAGATTATGAAAACCTGTTGTATTTTATCACAGACCATATTCTTTTCAGTAAGTCAGACTCCTTCATGACAGTCACCTGATTCTTAACACACTTCTAGTCCTTTGACGTGGCAGCAGTCTTTTTTAGCTTCAGTAAGGGTAGAAAACGTTTTTCAGACGTCCAATATCATCATTCAGTTGAGGAACTTGTTGCTGCTTTCAGAAATTTCACAGTACTTTAAAGATCCATAAATTTTTCTACCATGTCTGTAAAACCTGCTGCTCAATTATACAAATATAAAACATTACATCCTTTCAAACAGGTAAATATTACACAGTTAAAGGTGCAGCTCTTGGATATTTATTGCTGACATAGCTTAAATCCTTTAATCCACTAAGTCATTTTGTAAATGTCACCTTATCAAGAAAAGCATTTTAAAAGGAAATAATAATAAGGACTTGCAATCTTTTTTTCGAAAGCATGTTTAGAATAAAACCCACCAACACTAAAACCACTTCAGTCCATGAGGCAGAGGTAGAGTAGAGTTGTTTCCACTCTCGCCAAGCAACAACACTCATACAGTCAGTTTTCACGGTCTCGGTGATGTCCCCCATTTTTTCCCCTCTGTGGGAGTTCCTACTGTCATTTTATAAGTGTTTAATTTTTTACCTTACATTAACAACTGAATGACTTGTTGAAGCTGTATATAGCTGTCATGGGTCATCAAATTAATCTGTTAATGTAAATTATTCTTATGTATAAGGACATTATCTGCTGAACAGTCAAAAAGCTGCTGATACACTAAGAATAATATGAGTCTGATATTTTTTTTAACATAAATACATAACATGACCCTTAATTATAATTATTATTTTTTTATTCAATTTAAATGTACGTTTTCAAAAAAAGTTTATGGGAGAACTTTTCCTCTCTTTAATAGTGTGACAGCAGGAAATGGAGCAAGAGTGGAACTGGGAATGACATGCAATAAAATCTCAATAGCTAAGCACCAAGGATGGTAATAGACAACATTAGCCAGCAATGCCCACCCTGGAACCGGTGGGTGGGGAAGTAGATGGAGTTTCAACATGAAACAGCAACTGGGCGATCTCCAAACTCCTGCTGGTAAGAATCACATGACCAGATCCAAAAAATCCAGAGCAACCAGTTAATGAACCTTCAAAGAGCATTGCAGCCCATTTAACAGATGCAGCAAAGCAGAAATATGTTTTTCATATTGTGAATTTATGCTTGCTATATATGGTAAACTGACATGGTAAATGGCCTGTATTTATATAGCGCTTTACTAGTCCCTAAGGACCCCAAAGCGCTTTACATATCCAGTCATCCACCCATTCACACACACATTCACACACTGGTGATGGCAAGCTACATTGTAGCCACAGCCACCCTGGGGCGCACTGACAGAGGCGAGGCTGCCGGACACTGGCGCCACCGGGCCCTCTGACCACCACCAGTAGGCAAGGGGTAAAGTGTCTTGCCCAGGGACACAACGGCCGAGACTATACATTTACTATATAGCACGTTACACTAATAACAGTTATAATGTTGAAGTATTAGTCTTATAAACTGATAAGGGGTAGGTAAAAGAAGTCAGCTAAAGCCTCAGTCACACAGGTCTGGAGACAGCTTGGCGACCTCATGGCAACTACCAGTTGCTAAGGAAAAATGTGTATTTCCCAATCAGTTTGGTAGGGAGAAGTTGCTGGCCGGTCTAAGAGAGGGACATGGTGCTGCACCACACATTTCTTTGTGAGTGCTTTGGTTGCTAGCAGGCTGCCACAATCACCTGTAGTTTGCATGGACAATGTTGAACTGTCTGGAAGCACTCGCTAACTAACCACAAAGAGGTAGGGAAACGCGAAAGAAATGCGATGCAAACTGGAAAACCGAGAATATCAAAGTAAAAGTGATGCCTTTCAAAATGCAACCAACATATTTCTAAAGCCACAGCGTTAACTTTGAAGGTGAATGGTCTTCGTTTCGGGTTCGCATTGCACTTTCACAGTTCAACCACCACTTGGCAAGTAGTTGGTGAGTGTTTGCAATTGGTGGTGCAAAACAACATACCTGTTTGCAACCAATGCCAACTAACAACTTCCAGCAACCACTTGCCAGCTGGTTGGGGAATCACATTCTTCCCTAGAGACTGGTGGTTACAAAGCGGTTGCAGACTGGACTCTAGATCTGCACGACTGCGGTCAAATCTAACTTCTGTATTATATTTATATTAACACATAATATTCTCCAAAAAGTATAAAATCAGTGATATTCACCTTTAATGGGGAAAAGTTGTTTAGTTAAGTGATGCAATATAATTCAAACACTTTGCATCCAAACTCAATGCAATATAGCGTGAAATTATGGTTTCAGATAAAGTGGCAGGATAATTAATTTAAAAAGCCTTCAGGCCCTTCAGTTAGAAAAATACAATATAAAATAGCAATACAATAACAACAAAAGAAATTAAGGGAATTAACATTTGCCATATCCAATCTAATTTAGCTTCTATTTGCCCTCAAACTTTGCTTTAACTTCACAGCTTTCACTGCCTCTTGTATTCACTATTTGACTTCTGAGCTCTAAAGGGAGAAAGGTAAATCTTCTTCCACCTCTCCAACTGCCTGCACTTCCTGCTCTCGGGTCATCAGTTACATTTATTTTCTCTCTGCTCTTCTCGGGCTCCTTGCTCTGTCTGTCTCTGGCAGGTCTTCCCTGGTGTGTCTGCAGTAATCTGGTCAGTGTCAGCCATTCTCCCCCTACATGCCCTCGGAAAACCAATTAACCCTATCAGCCATATCTGAGTATCACCAGATAAATCCAGTGCCGCTGCATCTATGAAAGAGAGAGAGAGAACATGTGTGTGCGTATGTGATTAAGACAAATATATACTGTAACTTTCTCCTAGGCCTGGTCATTGCACACGCACCTATTGTTGTTGCCATGGAGAGGGATTAAGGTACAATCAGTGCTCTGCCTGGATGTCTGTCAGCAGATCGTCAGACCTAACGTGGGTGTTTCTGAATGGTACGTGTGTGTAAGTCCATGCACAACCCGTGAGTGTCTATGTGCACGCAAGTGAGTGTGACAGGATTTCAGGCTCCTTTGGAGACGCGGAGGTGGGGACTCGTGTCCTATTATTTGGCCAGTCGACCAGTGCCGGGAAAGAGCAAGCACAGGAGATGTACAGAGAATTCATTTTATCTCACTTAATGGAGATTTAG